>NC_056731.1:1445963435-1446013435 GCF_019279795.1 Protopterus annectens | reverse complement strand
GCACGAAGGGTGGAGGGAAGGTCCATAGTTGCCCATTTCTTCTACAGCAACAGCTGTGCATATACACTGAATGTGGAGGTAGATTTGGACACTCAAACCCCTGGGAGGGGGTGAGGACAACGATAATTCTTTGTGATGCCAAGTAGACCAGATTACATGTGTCCGGTGGATACATGTGGGAAATGGGCAGCTATGTACGGGGCACACTTTTTTTGTGGGTAAAGATTGCCCTTTTTTTCTTTCAGGTGAGAGTGGGAAGTCGGGGAGGGGTCATAGGCATATTTGGGGAGGTAGGTTGGGTAGGTTAACAGACAAGACAAACAAGACACATACAGGGGCAGTATATGACACATGTTGGGGTAAACACCTTGGATGGAGATGGGTGTTTGGAAGTTGCAAGCTGATGAGCCCCCAAATGGAAACAGTGGGACTGAGGTCCCTACCCATCGGCAGTCACCACTGCACCTTCATTGCTCTAAGGGTGGCGGTGGTGCGAGCTGGGTATGAGGGGTAGGCTCACCCTCTAATTGCACCATGTGGCCCTCAAGCTGGTGTAGCCAGTCTTGAAACTCCCTGTCAAGCTCCTTATGCACCATGGCCTGGATCTGATGGTGAGTGACAGGTACCTCTCTGCCCCCGCTCCCAGGGGGGAGCCAATCTCCATCCCCTGCGGCGGTTCCACCTGAAGGTGGTGCAGGGCCAATGGAGGAGGAGGTCCCAGGCTGGGCTCCAGACATGCTGGTGCCCGGAGCCATGGCCAGCTGAGGTGGGACAGGTGGGTCTGCTGGGACCGGCCTTCCCATGCAAGCTATGGTGTTGCAGTTTTAAGAGTGATATGGGTTAGTAATAGTCAACATAATTCAGGTTTACAGCATGCATAGGTATTCACATTAACCCAAGACACCAGATTTACAACAGTTGCAGAGCAAGCAGAACACATGCATATATTGGACAACAGTGGCCATTACAACAGCATGCAGGTTTCATTGATGGCAACAGGCCACCAGTACGGGGGTATTTTAACATGGCACATGCATAAAACCAAATGTGAATATTTGTAAACCAATAGGACATATGTCCCAACAAAAGTATGGAGTGCATACGTATCCATTTAGGTGTGTTGTTGTTGTGTCTTTTGGCTTTTCCCGGTTAGGGGTCGCCACAGCGGAACTCCGGTCCGCTAATGATTGGTAGTAGATTTTTATGTGCCAAGCTGATAGCTCTGATGCACAACCTTCAACGAAGGTACACCCATTCATGCATGTCTCCACACAGAAGACGCTTTAGCTGAGAATCGAACAGGACAACGTCTTACTGTGAGGCGACAACGCTACTGCAGCACCACCACCGCAGTGGTGTAATTGGGTTACTGTTGCACATATAGTTGGGGTGAGCAAGAGAGGTCAATTAACAAATAATATATCCCTGTAGTTTTCACAACTTTCTTAGTCACCTAAGGTGATCTGTCCCTTACATGTATTATTACACTACCCAATGGCATTACTTTGTACAATGGTATGTTTGTAGATTAGTATATACTCGGACTGTGTCTTACCTATAGTCTACACTTCTTACCTGTGATAGCTGTTGAGAAAATCATTAACAGTACCTGACAAATTCTACACATACTCCCAGATGCCATGCTTGTAGACAAGTATATGAGTGAACTGTGTTGTACCTGCAGTCTACACCTCTTACCTGTTATAGCTGTGGAGAAATCTTTGTTAACACTACCTGACAAATACTACACATACTCCCAGATTCCATGTTGATGTTATACACATACCTAACAGTCCATTATTGCACACACTCTGGTCAATGCTTGACACGATGCAGATGTTACTGTGACATATTTTGAAATAGCTGTCATACACTTTGGGTGAGCTGCTAGAATGACAGGCTTGCTTCTGTATACATTCTCTTTTTATGTTCAGGTCTGACAATCCATTATATGTCAGTACAGTCATTTCTTGGATCATCACACTTATTTGTCAGTGGAACAGGTTACTGGGCAGCAGATTTGAGCCCATTATCTGGACATGCTGGACAGATCAGAACAGTTGAGGGGTATGACTATGCATGCAGCTCATTACCTGAACATTCTGCCACAGTCTGTACAGTTGATGGTTATGATTATGCTTACAGCATACTATCTGAACATTCTAGCAAAGTCTGTACAGTTGTTGGGTCTAATTATGCATACAGCTTTCTATCCGAACACTCTTGCAAACTCTGTACAGTTGTCGGGTATGATTATGCATGCAACTTACTGCCACTTCCGGGATTCAAACCCCTGCTGTGTGTGGTAAAAATATTACTGATGACATCACAGTATACTGGGCTATCAGGGAACAAGTGTAAAGCATTCCATTGGTTTCTGTCTATGTCTCCCTCAGTTGTTCTATATGACTGGCCTCTTGAGACTTCCAGCATTGTTATACTGAACTTACTACTCATTTTAACTGAGTTCAACAGTGTGGGTAAGACTGCTTAATACAACAGTACTATTTATAGAATGCAACACTACAACAACATATGACAGCAGAATGTACACAAGCACTCCTGAGGTTATAGTTTTGTTCATAAGATATTACACCTTTATTTCCATGCAACCTATATGATAGTCTTCCTACCATATTGTCTGGTTTATTCAGTACATCCCATACAAACCAGTACATCCCATACACAATACATTTTTATACTGGTACTACACTTTCCAGAACTGTTATATTTATTTGTTATGACAGTACATGCAGGGATATTACTAACCTGCCTTGCAATGCAGCCTTTGTAGCCTAGCAGCATGGGCTTGCAGGTTTGCAGCCCGCTCATCTGCAGCTGTCAGCAAAATACAGTGATATTTAACCATTACCTATCCATAGTATACATAAGCTAGGCAATCATTATCTACATAGTAGAATGGGTACTTACTCAGTGCTGGAGAATCAGCCATCTGCCTTGCTTCTTGGATCCACTGGTCCAAGAGATCATCTCTCTACCGCTTCAGGTCAGCATGGTGATGCCTGACCTGCTCACCAATCCGGGGGATACCAGTGGCACTGGTGAGGTCACAGGCAAGACTGTCCCAGGCCTCTACTTTATACTTAAAGCCCTGGTATGGGCCTGCAGTAGTCTATCCTCATGGTGTTTTACCAGGAGCCATACCATGAATCTGGACTCCTGGGTGCCCCAGCGCTGCTCTCTAAATCTAGTCCCTTCCCCAACTCCAGCCATTCTGCTTACAGTAGGAAGCTGCAACCAGGTATGGGAATTATTGGTGCATGTGGGGTTTAAATACACCCAATTTCCTGAACTTTCTCATGATTGGACAGTTTTGAAAAGGCTAAGCTATGGGCACACCTGTTTACCTAATGTTGGCATTGCTTAAAGGGGCATACCACTGGGCAGATTGAGTTAGCCGGCCTATACATTGCTTACACCATGTAGGCTAATCTGTGCATTGCTTAGCGTTGCTTAATATCTATTTAGCATTATATTTTCCTTTTGACATTGATTTCTTATTTGTTACATGTTATATCTGTGTCTGGTATCTGTGATTCCTGTGTACGTACACTGTATGGGGTCCTGGGGACTTCAACACTTTATTACAATAAAGCCTCACATCTGGCCTTACTGCAGTACTCCAGTTCACATATTTATGTTATGGTGCAGGTTATACAACATCACACTGTACATTGATTCATTTCACATGTTCAGTTTGATTTTCCTCTGGTGTGGATTTGTTTTTGACACCTCAGTTGTGTGCACTGCTTTGATGGCTTAGTGGTTAACAGCTGTGACTTTAGTGTACAGGATCATGTGTTTGAGCCTTGCAGAGGCTGTTTATTTTGTTGCTGGGCAGAACACAGGCCATTGGATACGGAGTGATTAAGGCACTTTAAAGCAGTTGTAAGTGGGTGTGCACGTGTTTGTGCGGAGCTAAGCACTGCTAACTTCTGGTTACACTTTCTTATACTCAGCTTCCATATTGTTTAATCTGTGTAGTTAGTGCTTACCCCCATGCAGACACATTTAAACATTCTTACTAGTGTTTACATATGCTTACTACTGCCTATTTGTGCTTAAACCTGCTTACTAGTGCCTTATTCATTATGACACTGATACTTCACATGAGCATTTCCTGCAGTACTCTAGTTCATAAATATGTGTTATTTAGTGAGTTTTGCAACAAAAGAATTGGTTATAATGTGCTTTGCCATGCGAAATAGACTGTACTGCAGTGGGACTCGAATCAGGAATGCCTGCTCATTAGGCAGATGCTCTGCCCACTACACTATCGCTGTGCTGTTTCATTTGCCTATATCTTCCTTGTTATCCTCTTCAGCCTTTTAAGCTGCTTTAAATGTAGCTAAGAGATGGGCACACCCACGCACCTACAGTTAGCTTTAATTGGATTTAAAAAAAAATAAAAGGGTTTCTTCATTTTATTTTTATGTACTGTTGCTGTTGTACACATGGGTGACTGTTGGTGAGGATATGCAGACACCTATGAGAGATCTCGTTCATTTCTTGGTTTTGATCCAGTCAGGTACAGCAGAATTTATTCAGTCACGTAAGTGTTTGTACAGGGCATTTGCGTACACTTTTACATAGTAATCATTGATTATGCAATTGCAGGTGGTGTGACATTGTGAGGTATTGCTAGCTGTACCAGGAGAAGTAAGACAGTGCATGTGTGGCATATGCCAGCATGGCTGGCTGAAGTTTTGTAAATAATCCCATGTAATTTGACTGTCACATTGATTTGTACAGGTGTTTGTATTAAAAATGTATTTGTAAAAGTTGCTTATGTTAAAAATGTTGCAGCAGAATTGTGACCAGATGTGATGTCATTCTATAACCAGCTGAAGGATGGAACTCTGGCAGCAGCAGTTTGTTGTTTGTTTTTATTTCTGTTTTTCTTTGGAACCTGACAAAAAAGATCTATGTCAGTTATTACAGTTCAGTTGAGAGTAGTTGTTCAGTTGTGCAGTTCAGTAGTGTGTAGTACGTCATCTTGTCTTGTGGAAGTGAGCAACTCAGCAGTATATCTTGCCTTGCGATACTAAGTGAGTTAAGTAGGGAGAGTTTCTCTTTAGTTCGGCTAGAAAAAGTCCAGTGAAATTAGTTTAGTATTATTTCATTTTCTGCATCTGTGAGATTCTATCCAGCTGTGTTACTTTTATATTTTCTGTGATTGAAAACTCGGTAGTTATTGTAACTAAATATTAAGTATTCTCCTGTTTTCTATTTTATTATCCATTATTAAATATTATTATACCTTTTTACTGCAGCTGGTCTTTTACAGAATACTTTTAACATCTTGAGAGTACTTGTGCTTATTTTAGTGACACTGTGGCCACTCCAATAAGCCTCACTGCTTCAGCCATACTCCACCATTTATATCAATATAATTGGTTACCCTATGTAAGAGCCTTAAAATGTTTGACTGGTGGCAGCAATCTACCTTGCAGTCTGGACAGAGGAGACACAGCTGGTGAATCTGTGTTAACTTTTCCCAAGTGTGTGTGTGTGTGTATGTGTCTGTGTGTGTGTGTGTGTGTGTGTGTGTGTGTGTGTGTGTGTGTGTGTGTGTGTGTGTGTGTGTGTGTGTGTGTGTGTGTGTATGTGAAAAATCAGTCAGATAATCAAGTGTATATGTCATATACTTGGAACTGGGACACAGTGGTCTATGGTTGGTCTTGTTTGGGATCTGGAGAGGCAGAGAGTCCAGTCCCAGTGAAATGTGTTCCCTGTGTGCTCTTGAGGGAAATTGTGCTTGATGCAGAGAGCTGCATTTGAAATTACCGTGTAAATCCATCCCTGTTTGACAGTCCATCACCATTGTTAGTGGTGAGGATTGAGGCTCCTTTATTACTGGTTTGGGAAAAAGAGGGCGCATCACAGGTGGCATGAAGTTTTTTCTACCATCATTTAGTAGGCTGTAGTTAGCTTTGGTGAAGTTTCTATGTATATATATATATATATATATATATATATATATATATATATATATATATATTTTTTTTTTTCTGTGTGTCAATTCCAGTAATTTCTTCAAATAAGACTGATTTGTGGTCTGACCTAACTAGGGAGGGCATCACTCATGGAAGAAGTACAGTGACCTCCCATGTTGGTGATTACTATGTCTAGAACATTAGAGCCCTTAGTGGGGATGTAGACTATCTGTCTAGAGCAGCATTTGTGTTAACAAAGTCCAAGAACCTCTGAGCAAGTGTGTTTTTGCTCATGTATGTACCCCAGTCTATGGAAGGATAGTTTAAATCTCCTCATGACTAAGGTGTTGGACTGTATGGTGAGAGATCCCATTAAATTGAGGTAGAGGGTGTGCTTATCCTTGTTTATGGTGGGGATCTATAGCTAGCAATGACATGATATGGTACTTTTCCAATAGTTAACTGGACATGGTGCAGTTTGAAAGAGTCATGCTGTCTGACCAGTCTCAAAGTGTATATGGTTTTAATGAAGATGGATACACCTCCTCCTTTGGATCCTTCATGCTCATTTTAAGGTCTGAATCTGTGGAAGGCATTGTAGACTTGCACAGCTGGGGTGCTCTCAGTGGCCTTGAACCACGTCTCGGTAACTGCAAAGATGTCAGTATCTTCCAAGATGAGGAGTGCTTCCTTGGAGTGCAGTTTTGTGTTTAAACTCCTGACATTAAGCAGCATGACCCTGAGTTTGTCTTGATTAGATTTTATGATGTTGGAAAATTTGTTGTTTTGACATTGCCTAAAAAGGCACTATGGGGAAGGCAAGAGCATTTGCCAGCATCCAAATGCCTGGGGGACAGGTGCATACCATCTCTAGCAAAGCAGCAAAGTCTGTCTACCATATCCTCCCAGGCTGACATATACTGGATCCCACCTGGACTGACACCAGAAGCTGAGCCAATTGTGGAAGTCAATAGTTTTTTGTTTATGTTGTGGCATCATCCTGGATGAGGGTAGAATACTGCTTAGGGCCTGGTACATACATGTTTGGGGCACATAATCAGAGAGTTCTGTCATGTTTCTCTTAATATAGCGCAGGCAGGTATGCCCGACATGCACTATAACAAAGTCATAATGGTACTTGTTGACTGACTTGAGTGCATGCATGATTTGTCAGATCCTGGCACCTGATAGGCAGATGACCATGACCTTCCCCTTGTCCAGTCTAGTGAGGGTATCATCTGTGTGTCCCACTATGGAGTCACCTATGACCAAGACATTTGATGTGTTTTGCCTTAAGGGCTTATTTGTTGAGATATGGGTGTGTGTGTTGATATGTGCAGTGATTTCTTTATGCTTAGTGGTGAGTGCGGGTGGTGTGCATTTGAGAGGTCTCTGCTTTTTTGGTAGGCTTTTAGTGAGTACCTCCGCATATGTGAGTTTATGTGTCATGGCCTTATCTTGTGTGAGAGGTTAAGTTTGTGTGAGAGGTGAAGCATGTGTGCTGACAACCTGTATGATGTCTAGTTTGTTTTTACATGAGAGAATTGACTCCAGTTCCACAGTATATTTGCCTCTCTCACATAGGGTGTTAGTTTGCTTTAGGAGTAAATGGTTGTCAACATACATGAAGCAATTGCTACATTGCCTCAAGATGTCCATATCAATAAAGCTGGCAGTAGAAATGATGGGAAACTGCCCACCCATTGTGGCAGGATTTTTCTGAATGTGTATTTGAGAAGGAAGTGGGCTAGCTGGACTTTGTCACAACCAGCAAAAAATGAAGCAGAAATTCAATTAAATGCAGCTGACAAAGTGTAGTCTTGTTTTAAAATATACTTCTTATTTTTCACTTTTCTTTCACTGGATGCCTTGGATTTCACAGCGGATGCACTCCAGACCTCTGGCTATAGTTAATCCAAACAAATAGAACCAGTAAAACTAAACAAGACAAACCAATTCAACTGCAGAACACTGGTTTATTAGTGCTAGTTTGTTGCCAAATGTTGAGCAGCTCTGGTAAACTGAGTGCAAACCCATGCAAACTCGAGGCTTATATACAGGCAAATTTCAACAGTTTTAATACAACTACCAATGGAAATGCCCTAAAACAAGATTTTCTCCAGCAATCAACAATTCAGTATGGGTTCTGTGCTACACACTTCTGCAACAAGGGTGCAGGGAGGCCCTTTTAATGTAAGATAGTGGGTCTAAGAGCACAGTGATACCAAACAGTCTAGATTCAGCAGGTCTGAATCTAGCCTATGCTATGTATGGCAAGGAAACACACTTTCTAGATTGGAGGGAGTAAGGGAGAGTCACTTAAAGGTCAAAGTGAGAGGGTTTAGTAGTATACTAGTAGCAGACCTGCAGTGGTACCACCCTTTGCACAAGCTGACAGCTCTGTGAACAGCTGTGCATAGTGTGAGACTATGGGGAGCATTTCCTACAGAGGATTTTAAACTGGAGAGGTTTGCTTATATGCAAGCACAGGGAACTGCATTTGTGCAAATGTGAGGCTTTTATATGAGCAGGATGAAAGACTTTTATAATTTTAAACCCTCAGGCCAATCAGATGAAACACCATAAGCTATTGATCAGTAGTTCACACCTTGGATTGGTTGAATTTCACTCTCTGCTCCCACCAGAGGGCAAAGAAACCCTTTTGATGTAAAACAAACTTGCTTTGAGCCAAGTTCAATAACAAATGTTTTACAAGTAAGAATTCCTGCAACATCAGGAATCATTGGGAATAAGTTCACTAACCCTGGGAAATGTTCACAACACACAAAAACTTTGCAAAACTTAGAAATATTTTGGCAGACTCACTCAGAACAGCTTTTATAATATCAGAGAAGGTTAGGAAATATCAGATTATTGTTAAAACAACCTAAGAGCAGTACAGTAACAAACAGATGAAGTTTCTTTAACAAGTGCCGGCTGAAAACAGTGATACATTCAACAAAATAAATAAATGCAGCATAGAAGTGATAAATATCACTGAAACATTTATCTGTCTATACACTCACACATATAAACACTTGTCCTAAATGGACAGACTCAAAAAACTCCAACTATTCTCTCGCATATCACCTACTTAGAGGGAATCTATGCATGATGTACAAAGCCATGTCTGACCCAGCTCTGTTAGAAATGCTACATCTAAAGAAATCCTAATCCCTCCACACCACACGCTTGAGAGACCTCAACCTCATTACTACAATCAACAGAAGGTGCTGGAGTGACAGGTTCATAACCCAGAGACTGCCCATGCTATGGAATAGACTTCCCATACATGTCAAACAGAGCACCTCACTGGCCCTCTTCAAGAGAAATCTTGATGAGTGGATGGGAAATAGAAAATTCACACTAGGGATCACTCCAGTGGCTCTACTTGACAGAGGCACTTGGAACTAAGGTCGGGTGGCACGATGCCAGGGTAATCCTATGGGCTAAGCTTGTAAAGGCTCCAGGGCCATTAGCCTAGTACATAACTATGAACCTATATTTTATACATATATATATATATATATATATATATATATATATATATATATATATATATATATATATATATAGGTTCCCTATTATATGATCGAAGATGCATTCTTTCAAATGTGTCTTGATTGAACTTGAAAGCACAAAACGGTAAAATACCGAAACGGAAAGAAATCGCTTGTCTGCCTTTGTTCTTTTGCCATTTTTGTCACTGTAGTGTTATCTCGGAGTTGGTATATTTAAGTAGTGGGGGTGTGGGGGTGGAGCCCCCAGTTTATGTAACGTTTTAAAGTTTTTTTTTTCTATTTTGGCATAGCAATTTTTTTTTCCCTGGGAAAAAAAATCGATGTTCTAAGTATTTGGGATTGTAAGCTTTCACTTACATGGTGTCGATAAATCAGAGTTCGCTTTTTTAATCATTCGCTGATTTAATATATATATATATATATATATATATATATATATATATATATATATATATATATACTCAATCTTATATAAAGAGAGAGAGATATGTGCATGTGTATTTGTGTATATGCCTGTTGGAATGTGTGTGTGTGTGTGTGTGTGTGTGTGTGTGTGTGTGTGTGTGTGTGTGTGTGTGTGTGTATGTTAGTATTTCAATGTGCCTGTATGTGTTAGCATCTGCATTCACCAGTATGTCTTTGCATGGGTTTACTATCAAAAGGTTGCAAAACAATTGCTTGATTTCCTGGTCATAAACACAAAAGGAATGCACGAATGAAAAAGTTTGCTCACAACATTGACTCATATACCCGACAACTACAGAGTTGATGTTAAAGTTGAACACAAAAAATACAGGGCAAAAATTACATCACGTCTTTGCATTTGCTGATATGAACTACCAACGGTCAGCAACATGGCAATTCACCATCTGCCATGTGATATCCCATCTGCAGATAATCTGCAATCAGGATTTTGATAGTAAAGCCTTTGCATATGCATGCACGTGTGTGTGTGCATGTGTGTGCGGTGGGTGGGTATGTATTCATGTGTCTCTGTTGAATGTGTTGGTCTATGCATATGTGTGTGTGTGTGTGTGTGTGTGTGTGTGTGTGTGTGTGTGTGTGTGTGTGTGTGTGTGTGTGTGTGCGTGTGTGCGTGTGTGTGTGTGTGTGTGTGTGTGTGTGTGTGTGTGTGTGTGTGTGTGTGTGCATGTGTGTAAGTCCTCACATATCTAATTAACTGTGGTTATATGTCTAGTATGGAAGAAATGCCAGGGACTACAATTTATTTTTATTGATCACAGTGCTGTACTGCCTCAAAACCTATTTATGCTGAACGGTGACAGGATCAGTTTGTGTGGACACTGTTCTAATCACTGCAGTCATTTGGTTGCAGTTAAATTGCTAGCAGTCTGTACTGCTGGAGGCAGAGAGAGAATGTGTTTGAGTGACTGTGTATCTGTAATTGTGTGTACCTATATTTATGCATTTATGTGAAACAAGATGGAATGCATTTTATTACTTCATAAAATGACTGGAGGTGTCATCAATGAGAAAGTGGCAATACCAATGTTTGAGGTAGTCGTTACCTCAAAGCAACCACAACCAAATAGCATTTTCTGTTTTTAATCATAGTTACATGGCCTACAATATCTGTATGTATGTGTGTGTTTGTATACATGTTTGTGCACACATACTAAGCACACTGATGCAGATGCCTGTGAGTAGAATTTATAACACATGAGGACAGTGAAATGTCAATAATGTACTTACAAGCTTTTTATTCTGAATAATGGAAGGACCATCTTGTGTGTGAATTCATTTAACAGCTGCTGTCATTTTATTGGGATACATTTTTTTCAGGCTGTGCTGGTGGAGGAAGCGTATGCGCCTGGATACGTGTGCATGTTTGTGTGTATGTGGGGGAGTGGGTGTTATGCATTCCTGTATATGTGTGTGGGGGGTGTAGTCATGTGAAATGAGATGAAATGCATAAATATGGGAAGAATTTGTAATATCACATTCACTTGACTGGAGGCATCTTCAGTCAAAAAGAGGTCATTGCATGAGTTCAGGTAGCCATGGCCTCAAAGGAGCCAGCACCAATGCTCCCATCATTTTCTGTTATTTAATAATAATTATATTGTGTGGAACAACAGTGGCCATGTGTGTGTGTGTGTGTGTGTGTGTGTGTGTGTGTGTGTGTGTGTGTGAGTGTGTGTGTGTGTGTGTGTGTGTAAATCAAGTTGGAATATATTACTGCAGGTAGACTTCCTTTCACTTGGTCATAGCCAAACATAAAAAGTGTTGCTATTGATGGATATTATTTTGCTTTAGTCAGAAATATGTGAAAAAGTTAATATTTTCTAATAAGAAAATAAAACAATAATCACAATTCTACTTACAGACAGCATATTTGAAGTTTCCATAATAAAAGAAGGAATATTATCCTTTCTGCTAAAGGTAAAATTGTCTCCAACCTCTACACCAGTTTGTTCGTGTCATTAAAGATGAAGCTGCAATTGTAAGTGAAATATGTTTCTGTATACATGGTGTAAAATATAATTTTCAGAAATATTCACTAAGAACTTTGTAACTATCCACTATTTGTAGTCAGGAATCTTATGGTGACATTAAATATATATTTGATTTAGTATGTCTTTGAATTTTCTTCATATTTTGGAATGCAAGGCACACTGACAAGATTTCTGTACTAAGATGACATAACAGCAGTAATAAATTAATGCATAATTCTCCATAAAATGCTTTCTGTTATAAAAAATACTTTACCACCAAAACTACCTGCTTTGGCTGCTCTACATGCCTTGACAAAAGCAACACTGACCTTCAGGTAAGCCCTTAACATTAGAATGACAACCTGTCAAGTAGAGTATATCTAACTTCTGAAGTATTTTTTTTTTTCAAAACAGTTGTCAAAGGGTTGGTAAAATTGTGCTTATGTATAAAGGCACACAATTATGTATGGGTGCTATGTGCAAATGTCCAGAAGAGGAATTATATTTTGCTTTTGTAAGAACTGGCATATGCCTTCACCTTGTGCGGGGACTGCAGTGCATGTCCAGAACATATATGCATTATTTTGGCATTTTCCTGAATTGAACACTGTATGCTTTTCTCCATAGAAATGAACATTTTCTGTTACTTGAAATATGCTATCATTTACTACGAGAATATGTCATAGTTGGGGTAGACCAATATGGCTTTCCTGGGTACACACTGCTGGAATCAAGATTGGCAGTGCAACTGAGTTGCTATTGGGAGAGACTGCAGAACCAGTTGTCGTTTAAGCAGGTTTTTGCTTAAATGACTTTTAGTGACAGTGTCTGTTAGTAACTGAAGATTTCATAAACTGTTTCCTACAACTTCATATGATTGTTTACTTTTTTGCTCCTCAACAACAGAGGGGGTTTTTTTGGAGGTGAGGGGAACACTAAACTTTGGGTCTGTCCAAGATGCCAACGGCTCTATACTCAGATATATACATGCAGGAAATGTCATGCATAATATCAACATATATTTTACCAAGAATATCAAATAAGTGTAACGTACAACTAAGTATCATATTACATTTCGTAACAACTTTGCAGGAAAATCTCAAACTGTTTCAAAGATATACCTGGAGATTCAATAAACTCCATGTAAGCCTACATGCAGTTTACATGTTTACATGGTGAACAGCAGCACTAATTACATATTCATATTGTGCACCATGTTTAAATGTAAACAAGCACAATTTCATGGCTAGCATGTGTTACTGGAGAGGAAACTGTGTAAAGCAACACAGTAGCTATGGGCAAATGAGGTGTGTGGAATTGTGAGGAGTGCCACAATGATTGCCATGGTTAATAATACAGCAATGTGTATGATCCAAACACATGACAGGACAGTGAATACAATGCAGAATATTGTGGAATCCCATTTCAGGCATCCTGTACAAAAGTAGTGTAAATGCACCATAATAGTACATGGACTGTCATTTAAAATAATCAGGGGAAATACGTGTGCATTAAATAGGGACACACAGAGGAATGAGCACAGGGAGAGTGGGCAGGTAAAACATCTTAATGTAAAGCAGAGGAAGACATTTAAATGAAGACAATTGTAGCAAGAACACTAATCATATCAGCATGATAAAGTACAGACTGCACATTGTAAATGTATATGTGACTGTCACACAAAGTGACAACAATGGAGAAGATGTCTTTGTGATATGAGCATCCTGACATGTACAATGGACAGAACATCTATCATGGATGTTATATACAATAGGGGTTAGCTGCATATTGTGAAGCTGTGCAAAATGAGTTGTCTGAATATGACTGTAATGTCAGCAGAGGTCTCCACCAAGTGGGACACATAATTACAGGACCATGGACAACATCAAACTGAAGCATGCATAATCATTAACAATATTAGAATAACATAACATACATGATTGTGAGTGATCAGAGATGATTCTGCACTAACACACTTGTACAACTATTTTGAAATGTCTGCAATTTCTGAGGGTAATAAAGCACACTATCCTGAAACTGCAACATCTGCTGGAGGTGTTAGGAGTAACTTGTGTCATTATGAGCAATCCAGGCTAACTGACAAGTGTGTATGGCATATATATAGCATAATCGGCACTGTCACAAATGTTACCCATGCCCTCAGTGTTGTCAAACAGCTATGTATGTACCATGTGCATCACTTACTAAGCAATCTGCAACAGGACCTAGAAGACCAAATTGCCATCCTCTATCACCATAGCCTGAGAACAGTCTTGCTTCCAGCAGAGGAGAAAACAGCAGCAATAATCTCCTTGCACAAAGGTGGGCCATCAACCAACAGTGAGAAATATGGACCTATAAGCCTGACCAGTCTCATCTGCAATGCCATGGAAAGAAACATAATGGACCATTTCAGCAAGGACATATGAGATCTTCAAACTCTAGATCCAACCCAATTTGTCTTTGTTAAGGATAGTTCATGCTTATTAAACATAGTAGGCTTTGACAAAGTCAAAGGGATGAATGAAGGTAAGACAGGGCATATCGCCAATGCTGATCTGGCCAAGGGTATTGACACAATCCTCCACTCAGGTATCATTGAGAAACTCTTGCAGCTGGGGATTAACCCATACAATGGTAGATGGTTAGACAACTGGCTCAATGACAGAACACATACTGGGAAAGTTGGTGAATCTGTGCTGGGCCCTTTACTGTTTGGAATCTATTTCTTGGAACTCCAGACTAAAATATATAGCCTTTGGTTTGCAAAGTTTGCTGATGATTGCACAGTGGGTGTAATCACTAAGTACACCATTGCTGATTTTATATTACAGGAGTGGCTAACACAGACAAAAGATTGGTGCAAAGTCACACAGTCTACAAAGAAATGCAAACATGTGTCATTATATCTGCCTTCTGCAAAGTGGAATTCCACGCTAATTACAGCACTGGCAACAACCCCCTTAAGGTCAAATCCAATGGTGCAAAACCTGAGAACACAGGTAGATAGCAATCTGAATTTTGACCACCACATTTTTACAGTTGTAAGGAAAGCCTTCTGTGTTGTGCATCTCATAAGTGAGGCTATCATATCCAGGTGTGAGGATGTTATAACACCACTGTACTCAAACCTCATCAGAACAGTAATAGACTACAATGTTCCCTTTGATATGTACCTCACCAGAAACCTGCAGCAGCTGGAAAGACCACATGTGTTTCTCAACCAGAAAATACAGTGCCTGCATACCATGCCATCATGTACATGCATAAACTAGAAGCCCTGTTACTGTATTCTGTATCATATAGGATGAGGTGACTTGTGCCTGGCCTACAGGCCAGTCTTTGACCCTGCTCTGTTGGAAATAATTCATGTTTGCAAATCTAATGACACAAGAGCCACTTGCTCTAGGGATCTTAACCTAGCCTGTGACATTAACAGAACAAGCTTGAGAGACAGTTATAGCTGATGACATCAGCAGAGCCTTTTGACAGAAAGATGGTAGCAATAGTGTCTAACATGCTGGTGTACAATCCTCACTATAATGTCAAGCAAGTGCACAAACACACACACTTGTTGACTGAAGTGAGACAGAACCCATACCTAAGTACATGGACTAGAGAAGTCAGTACTTTATGCAAGTGCCACTGCACAAGTCTGACTTTTACATGGCTGCAGGCCAATGTATACTGGAAACAACAAGATACTCAATTATGCTCTTCTGACTGCACACACACACACACACACACACACACACACACACACACACACACACACACACACACACACACACACACACACACACACACACACACACACACACACACACACATACACACACAACCAGTTGACTGCAGTGAGATTAGAACTCCTACCTATCTAAGTACATGGACTAGAAAACTCAGTAGTTTAGGCACACACCACAGCACAAGTCTGACTTTTACAAGGCTGCAGGACAATTTATAGTGGATGACATTAACAGTGGATGTTAAGACGAAGATGTTAGGAGGTCTGAACGAAATGGATGTGTAGGGATATGCAGCTATCAAAATATTAGTGCTACATGGGCTTGTTGTGGTGACTGCGGGATACCCATTTATGCTATTCTGACTAGACACACACACACATGCACACACATGCACACACGCAAGTACATGCACACACATGCACACACGCACACACATACACATGCACACACGCACGCACATACACATGCACACACATGCACACACACACACGCACACACACACACACACACACACACACACACACACACACACACACACACACACACACACACACACACACCAGTTGACTGCAGTGAGAACAGAACTCCTACCTGTAGATCAGAGTGCAAGTGTGTGCATGCTATATCTTTAAGAAGCATGCAAAGCTGTACTTGCATGTATAAGTTACAGACACGTGCAATCCCTAGTGCCATTTTGAAGGAGCAACCAGAGAAAGAGCATTCATGATCACACTTGTTAGTTTGTATATAAGTTACTTAAGTGAAAGTTAGTAAGCCTCTATAGTAATGTGTTTGCATAAAATAAAGCTGCTTAAACAGACCCCACAAATACTCTTCTATTGTGTCCTAGATAGGAGAGTGATATGGTGTCAGAAGTGGGATCGATGCGAGAAGAATATTTTGAGCCATGAGGTGAAAACACGACAGTGAAGGTAAAACTGAGAAAAGAGCACACAAAGAGAGCCAGAAAGAATCAAAGGTAATGAGAAATAGTGCAAACAATTTATTTGATAGGAAAGACAAAAAACAGGCTTTACAAGGGCACAAACCACATTATCAGGCAAGTGGAAAGCAGGAAAAGTTTGTTAACTAAAGAAAATGTTTAAAGTAAAAGTATTTGATGAAATGATTAACAGTAAGGCAAAACAAGCATGTTTAAAGCAAGACAAGGGTGTTTAAGGCAGAGCTGGGCATGTTTAGAGTAAAATGAGCACAAGAAAAGTTCATTGGGCATGAAAAGAGCTTAAACAAGCAAAACAAATATAATAAGGACAATAAAGGGCACATTAAGCAAAACAATAAACAAAAGCAACTGCATGTGTTTTGGCAAAGTGTTGTATTTGGGCATATATACAACTCTGTAATGTATCAAGGGCATAACTAAAGTTATTCAAAGTATCTCAAAGTGTGTAAAATTGCTTACTTAAGCGCCTGTGCTTATTGCTGTGCATGTATTTTGAAGAGTTTATTGTGTGTAAAGTGCAACTATTTCATGAAATACAGTCAAAGTATAGCCATTTTGAAAAGTTTCTTGTGTTGGGTGTGTCGATTCGCAGAGTGCTGCTACTACAGAGTGCTTCTTGTAATGTTGCCTAGCAAGGTACCACCATTTTTGGGACATTTCAGTGTGCAGTTATTTAATATGTGTTTTCTTGCAAAAGACAACATTTCAAGAGTATTACAGTGCTCATCGGTTATTCAGTCCCATTGTAAAGTTATTGAATGTTTCTTAAAATGATGGTAAATTAATTTAGCAAATAAAGATAAATGACTTTAGCATCTTAGCCTTTCCAACAATGTTAGAAAAGTACCAAAATGCCTGAGACGTTTATTTCATAAAGTCTAGTTATTCGAAGGTACTACAAGTTTGTTCATTTGCATAATTCTTAAAAGCCCAAAAAGGTATAAGTTCAGAGCATAAATGCATTGGACAAATACTGGCATTAGTTGCTGGCATATGTGCATGTGTGTATGCTTGTGCTTATTTGCAAAACCCTTTGTTGGTATGTGTTAATATGGTATACATATTTTGAAAACTCTTACCACTTGTATTTGATAAGAATATTGCGAAGAATTGGAGAATATTTGAGCAAGAATATGATATTTTTATACAAGAAGCTTATAGATATAGAGATGCATGCTCCAGAGCATTCATTTTGCTAAACCTAGCAGAGTCAGAGACCATAGAAAGAGAATGTTCATTTGTGTATACACCAGCAGTATATTAAAGAGAAGGTGCAGATCATCGTATTGTTGTGCAAGCTGAATCAAGGAAAATGTTTGAAGTGCAAGTTCAGAGAAATGTGTAACCCCCAGAAAAATGTTACATAATAGAAGCATTTGTTTTACACGAGAGATCAAAAACTAGGGGAAACATTTACAGCTTATATAACTGACTTGAGAAACAGAGCTAAAATGTATCAGTTTGGTGATTTAAAGTATGACCTGATAAAATACAGGCTCGTGTATGGCATTAGTGCTGCTGTGAGAAAGATTTTACTTTGCGACAGTGATTTAACATTGAGCAAAGCCATAAAGATTTGTCAAATCCATGAGGTGACAGAAAAACACACAACTATGCTTGCGAGTGACAAGAGCATGGGTTCAGTTGGAATCAGATCAAATGTAGATAGTATGCAACAAGTGGCAAACAAAAGCAGGCCTAAGCATGTGGCAGCTACAGGGTTTCCAAAGAAGGACCATGGCTTTCCAGAAAGTTCTAAGAAAGGAACTTATACCAGCTCAGTACAGTACAAGCATGGATCAGCAAAACCCAAATCTAGCTTTATTAACTGTTGCAATTGTGGTGTGAATCATGAGTCTAAAAGAGAGAAGTGCTTAGCATTTGGTCAGCAATGTCACAAGTGCAAAAATGGAACCATTTCCAAACATTTTTCAAATCAAGTAAGCTTCACACACTTGTAAAGAAAGGTCACATATAAAAAGCAACTCGATCAAGTAGAGCCCAAGCAGTCAGCTTTCTATATAGATGGTGTATCACTGCTTGGTGAAAGAGTTGATACAGTGAACTTATTAACGAGAGGTGAAGTATTTTTTACTGTCCGGATTAATGGAAAATCCACAGAGCTTAAAGTAGACACTGGTTCAAAGTGTAATGTTATATCAGCAGACACATTTTCTAGAGTAAGAACTAATGAACAACTCAATGTAACCAGTAATGCAAGACTTGTTACTTATGGAGGTGAAGAAATTCAAACCGATGTTTCAGTGATGTGTTCATGTTATTTGTTCAAGAACTGTTACAACTTGGTATTATATGTAGCCCAAAGACCAGTGCAATCTTTATTGGGTCTCAAGCATAGTTTAAGAATAAATCTGCTTTCTTTTGCCAAAGAAGTTCATCATGTAAGTGCATTTCCAAGTTCTAATTTTTCCAAAGCCATTTTCTCAGAATATGCTGATGTTTTCAATGACAAGTTAGGCAAATTTCCAGTTGTATATTCCATGAAGTTATACACAGGGGTCGCTGTAGTAGTAAGACCAGTAAGAAGAGTTCTGATAGCTATGCAAGATAAAGTTAGGGCTCAGATGAATACAATGGTGCAACAAGGTGTGATTTGTCTGGTCACAGAACCAATGAATGGGTGTCATCCATGGTAGCCGCTGATAAAAAAGGCTCAAATGAAATAAGAATTTGCATTGACCCAAGAAATCTGGACAAAGCATTAAAGAGACCATATCATCCAATATGCATAGTTGAAGAAGTTGCAGCTCTAATACTGAATACCGCTGTATTTTCTGTTTTGGATCCAAATAGTTCATTTTGGCAAGTGATGCTAAATCACAAATATTCATTTCTAACTACTGTTGGTACTCTATTTGGCAGATAGAGATTCCTAAGGATGCCACTTGAAATAAATTCTACAAATGAAGTCTTTCAATGTGCAATGGAGCAAATTTTGTTTGGGTTATCCTTGTGCCATAATAATAGACAATTTATTGGTTGGAGGCAATGGTGAAGCAGAGCATGACAGAAACCTCAAGAAAGTTCTAGACAGAGCACATGAAGTAAACTTGAAGCTCAATCCTCTGAAGTGCAAATTTAAACTTACAGAAGTTATGTATGTAGGACATTTGTTTATGACTACAGGCTTGAGACCAGACCTGACCAAGCAAGCAGCTATTCTTGAGATGTCAGCACCAGATAATGTACAAGCTTTACAGCATTTCTTGGGCATCGTCAACTGTTTAGGCAAATTTATACCAGACTTCAGTGAGTTGACAGCGCCTTTAAGAGAGCTCACACACAAAAAGGTTGCATGGTCATGGTTGGAACAGCACCAGAAGGCATTTCAAAACCTCAAGCAGAAAATTGCCAGCCCACCTACATTAAAATACAATGATGTGAATAAACCAGTTACTGTATCCTGTGATGCTTTCAAATTTGGTCTAGATACAGTTATACTTCAAGAGGGTAGACCAGTAGCCTATGCATCTAGGACACTAACCTAAATTGAGATGCAGTATGCTCAAATTGAGAAGAAGCTTTTGGCAATAGTTTTTGCATGTTCCAAGTTGTATGATTATATTTATGGTCAAGCTATTCAGATTGAAATTGACCATCGACATCTAGTACTGTTCTAAAGAAGCCTATGCGTTCCACTCCAGTGAGATTATAAAGAAGGATGCTCAAATTGCAAAAGTACAATTTCAAAATGGCCTACACAGAAGGCAAATTGCTCTGCCTGGCTGATACCATATCCAGATCACCTAGAAATACAACAGAGCAGCTAGATGCAGAGAATTTTGACTTTGATGTGATAGTGCGTAATTTTTCCACCACTGAACTCAATGAGTTAAGAGACCACACTCAGACTGATCCAATTTTACAAAAGTTCAGTCACTATATTAACGTCAGATAGCAGTCAAAGCAATCTAGTGTACCACCTGAAGTGCAAACATATTTTCCTTACAGAGATGAAATGTTGATGGAAGATGACATTATTTTCAAAGGCCCTGAAATTGTTGTTCTTGCTTCCTTACAACAAGAATGTATCCAGATTTTGCATCGTGGTCACCCAGGGTCCACATCCACTAAGAGAACAGTTGAGAAATAGTATTTTGGCCTTCATTACTGAAAGACATTGATTATGTATGGACTTCTTGTTCAGTATGCAATAGTACTTAACTGCATTTGCAAAAAGAATGACTTCAGCAAAGTCCAGTTCCTGAACTACCTTGGTCTACTGTAGCAACTGATATCTTTGAGTGGAACAATCAACACTACTTAATTTTGCTAGACTCTTATTCGAATAGGTTTGAGATTGCTCTACTACCTAACCTAACATCCACTGCTGTTATTACTAAGTTGAAATGTCATTTCTCAGTTCATGGTAGTCCACACAAACTTTTTTTCTGACAATATTACTCAATTTACTAGCCAGCTGTTTCAGAAATTTGAGAAAGACTTGGACTTTGTACATGTCACTAGTAGTCTTGAATATCATCAGTCCAGTGGTCTAGCTGAATGAGCAGTGCAGAGTGCAAAGCAATTACCTGAAAGGTCAAAGTGTTGCAATACTGACGTGTTCTTCAATTTTCTTAATCTCAGAAACATACCCTGTGACGAAACTCTTGCCTCACCTACTCAAAGACTACTTCCCAGGCAAACTAGAACTATGCTACCTATTTCTTCGTTTGTTGCAGCCTAAACCTAAGAACAATAAAACCATCAAGGCTCAATTGTTTAAGAATTGTGATACACAGAAATCTAGTTATGACAGATCAAGCAGATTACTTCATCCACTGAGGGAAAGAGAGATGGTATGAATTCAGACAATAAACGGTTTTGATTGAATAGGACAAATTACAGGTATCTTTGCCAAGCTGAGATCCTAGTTGGTAGACTCTGAGGGTGTGGAGTATAGGAGGAACCATATACATCTTCTACCTGTACCAGAGTCATCATCATCATCATCATCATCGCATTCACAACATTGTTTCTGTGATGTAGGTCCTAAGTCTAAGAGTGAATCAGACACTGTTTCCAGACCAGAATGTGTTCAAAATTCAGATTCCATTCCAGAAAATGATTCAAACATTCCACAGGTCGGTCATTTTACAGAAACTCTTCCAGTTGCTAAAGCTATTTCCCTATTTTATGTCACATGATATGGCCAAATATCTAAGCCTAGTGTGAAATACGCAGCAACATGGACTTGATTGTACATACATGTGTATTTAGTACAGTATAATGCATGATTAAGGATTACCTGTGATTTCTGCATGCCAAATAGTCTCATAACAATTGCGTGTTCTATTTCTCAAAGAGGGAGGATGTAGATCAGGGTGCAAGTGTGTGTGTGTGCTATATGTTTAAGAAGCATGTGAGGCTGTACGTGCATGTATAAATTACAGACACATGCAATCCCTAGTGCCATTTTGAAGGAGCAGCCAGAGAAAGAGCATGCATGATCACAGTTGTTAGTTTGTAGATAAGTTACTTAAGTTAAAGTCAGTAAGCCTCTATAATAATGTGTTTGTATGAAATAAAGTTGCTTAAACAGAACCCATGAAGACTCTTCTATTTTGTCCTAGAAAGGACAGCAACACTACCTATCTAAGTACATGGATTAGAGAACTCAGAAATTTACACAACTGCCACAGCACAAGTCTGACTTTTAGAAGGCTGCAGGACAACGTATAGTGGGTGACATCAGCAGTGGATGTTGGAGAGAAGATGTTGGGAGGCCTACATGAAATGGATAGATAGCCATGTCCAACTGTCAAGTAATTAAATGTTTTTCATGTTAGCAGATTGATAAGTGTGCACGGTGTAGTATTTGGTGTTGTGTTTCCAATATGCATGTATACTTTTAAATGCAGCTTTACAAGCTATATGCAAACAGGTGTCCACATTACTACAAGTAATGGAAAATTGTGATGTGTATTGTCATTATAAAGATGTGCATTGTATATAAGACAGCATTTGTTATTTATTTCTGTAGTGTATTTGATATATTTGTGAACAAGTACTTTGAGACCAAGGTTACAGTGCATGGGGAAGGTAGCAGATGGCTGCATTGTAAATATGTGCTATTTTCTTAGATAGTGCTTTCCTTTTGTTTGGTTTTCACATGTAGTTTAATGGAATGAAGACTAAATAGTAAACAAAAGTAATACATGCTATTTTCCACTTTACATAGTGGACCACCAAAAGTTCTTTGTGTGGTAGATGATAAAGTGTTTGCACATACAAGATACACATTTCTACTGTTTTCTCTGCTTGAGCATAGTTAAGCAGCGAACAAACATGAGCCTCATTGATAAAATAAAGAGAGTTCTGAGTACTAAGTGTATGAATCACACCTGCTGCTTAGCTGACGTTGTGGCAGTAGGTGTAAATGCATTAACACATTTCTTTTGGATCCTGTATGATATTGGGTTCAAATCCAAGTGTATGTAATCGTTTTAAATAAGTAGTGATAATGCAATGAAATAATTATCTATATTACATTCCCTGTGCATTAGGTGTGTAACCTTAGCTCAACATCTTTAAGTGACACTGTGCTGAGGTAACCACACCAAAAAATAGCCATTCACCATCTCTTGCCATTGGTGCACAATGTTACTTATGTGTATTGTGTGTGATTTTATTTTTTTAACCAGATCAAAGGAGTTAAAATGGGGTAGAGAGGAAAGAGGTGAAGTGGAGGGCAAGCAGGGGGTAGAAGAACAAAGGAAAAGCAATATATGAATGTGCAGGAGGGATGTAGGATAGAACCAAAGCTATCCACTCCTTCAACAGTATAACATGAAAATATGGTACAGAATATTAGCTGAATTTGGACTGTCACCTAAACAAAGAGCGGTGATAACAACGTGATCAAGTTGTACAGCCAAATAGACCAAATCAAGTGTGTCAAGAAAACATGTGTGTGAAGTGGGGAGCTATATATATATATATATATATATATATATATCTGTGTGTGTGTGTGTGTGTGTGTGTATATATATATATATATATATATATATATATATATATATATATATATATATATATATATGTAGGTCTCTGTTAGAATGTTGAAAGCACGGTTCATCGAACCGTACTTTGACGAACACACTTTAGCGAAAGTGCATAACAATGAATATGCACTTTTGCTAAAGGAGACTGAAAAAAGGAGAAAACATGCTGTTTGCATGTTTTGTTAGTTGTACATCAACATATACTGTTGATGTACAGTTAACAAACCTCTTGTGGAGATCACGGCACAGTGGGGATGAGGGAATATTCCCTTTTCCCCATTGAAGTGCGATCTCAGAGTTAGAATATTAAATTAGGGGGGGTGTGGGGGTGCAGGCCTGCAAAATACTGTTTAAAGGTTGTTAGTCTGTTTTTTGCCCGTTACGAAAACCGGCTTTTGCGAAAGTGCACATTCGATATAGCGCACTTTCACTTATATGGGCTTCGATGTTGTTAGATCAATGTTGTCTGCTTTCGATCTAACTACATAGACCCATATATATCTATATATATATATATATATATATATATATATATATATTTATTTATTTTTTTTCGGACAAGTCCCCTTTTACTCCTGGTGGGTACCATAGCAAGAGATGCCAGGGTAGTGCTACCGGAGAGGGCAGGTAGTGCAGGAGCAGCAGAGGCAATACTGCCAGGATGAATCGCAAATGTGTTGGGTGTCAGTGCTGGAGCCAGTGGGGCAGGAGCAGATTGATTCACTGGGGTTGTCCTATCTCCCTGTGCTGTAAAGTATTTTGTGATTGATTAGAGATGGATGACATGGAAATGCTTTGGCAACACATAGGGAAAAAAGGAGATGAGGGTTGGAGTGAGAGAAAAAAGAAAGAGATACAATTAGCACCATCATATGTGACATGCAATGCATTATCACAATACTACAATAATTTTATCTGGATATTTACATTTAAAGTATACTTTCTAACAACTACAAATTATAATTATGGATTGCTCAAGGTAATCTTTGCAATGTGCAGATATTAAACATATGGTTGGTCAAATTATACAGATTAAAGTTAACAGCAGGCCATTTATGCCACTTGTTTAGAATTTAATTTATGCAATATTGTTAAAGGACTGCAACTATTTTATACCTGCTACTTGTGATATTTGAACCCACAACATCTGATTACAGTCTTACACTTAACTCTTAGAGTTGGCTTGTGCTACAGACTGAAGCATGCATACTTGCTTTTGCAGTTAGGATATGCATGCATACTTTGCTACAATTGTATAGAAAGATTTTTTTTAATTTAAAAGCTAAAGTAAGACTTCCCTTGTGCTACATACATACCCGTCACTTCCCTCAGTCTCTTTAGATGTTCAGCATTGGACTCTCTATTCAAAATGAGTTCTGCATTAGCTGAGTAAAGAAAAGAAGAGAACAGAAGAGCGTTATGCATACAAGTCTTGCCTATATTTTACTTTATATCAATTATAAATTCTCTTTATTAGTATACTTACAAAACTGTGGGGTGTTGTTAGTTCTAAACTCATCCTGCTACTGGTTGAGTGTACCTTTCTTGCATATATTTTAGGTCATTAAAGTGATACCTACACTGTTCTTCAGTGAGCGGAATGTGAGTTACACTGGATACAGGCTTGGCCAGACTATTCCAAACCACAGACTTGTACTGGGGGCCGGTATAGTCTCCCTTAAAAAAACCTTTGGCTGTGGTTCTTTACAAGGAGCCCAGTAAAGATTCTGGACTCCTAAATACCCCATCTCTATGCCCTACATTGGGCACCTTCCATTTTAACACCAAACATGTCTAACCAGAAAGCACAGACATAGATAATGATTTCCGCCAGTTCCTATTATCACATTTACTGGTAGTGTGCAAACCCAAGCAATGATGACAACTGCATTTGCATGACGTTAAGCAGAAAGCAACAGTGCCAAACAGAGAGAGGTTAGCAGTTTTGGAAATTGGAAGATTAATCTGACACTTGACATTAGTTTGAGGGTTGTTTGCTGCTGTTACTGTTAAGTGATTTAACTTTGCAGACATGCAGTAATGGCATAAATTTCATGACCCAATATATATTTGGTTTTGCTTTATACACTGATAAAAAATTATTTTTACAGTGTGGAATTCAGTGTAAGGGTGTCTTATCCCTTTTTGCTACAGAAACAGCTTTGCAGCAGAGAATGAAAATCTTTCTGCATACAAGCAAGTCCAAAATCATCTACAATATCCACAAGACATGGGCACTTGTACACTTCTGATTTGTTTGTACACGAAATAATTTCAGATGTAGTGCAATGAGTGATCACACAACCAATTTTGATTATTGGAGAAATGCAGCTCTGTCTTATCTCTTTATGGTGTTCAATCTTCTCCAATCTGAGCAGTAATTTGAGATATGTAGTCATCAAGGCATTTTATATCATTGTCTTTAAAATGTCAGAGGATATTAAATGGCAATAATATACAGTTTTCAACCAATGCAGGGGAGGTTAGATGTTACTGAAAATAAACTGTGAAATGTGTGCTGCTTACTTACTTTTAAAACATTTATACAATTACTTCTATACTTTGTAAGTCTAACCTGAATGATACACCCACAGGAGATAAAGGAGTGTGAATTGCTGTTGTGTTTTTCTTCTCCCTACTAGTAATCATTCACAGTTGCAGTCCATTAGCAACAAACAGTGAGGGAATGCCTGAACAATATTTATAATTGCTACATGGAGCCAAGAATTTGGGAGTCAGCATCTCTAATGAATTCAAACCTCATTTGCATCTTCATTGTGTTCACAGCCCTGAATCTACTCTATAAAAAGGTAACCATGTAGCAAGGGAACCTGAAGGTGAGGAGAGTTGTTTATGTGGATGACACAGTTGAAGATTGCTACTTATGTTGGATTTATCTTCACAGAAGACTGCTGAACATGATAAGGTATAATTGCATTTTTCATTTAGTTACTGGATATGCTCAGATGTCAGCAATAAAATATTTTTGTATATGCATTAGCAAATGCTACTTGTATCTGTATGTACTTTTTAGAAGTTTACTGATGGGTACAAGCATTTTGGTCAGGGCATTTTACTTTAACAGATGCATAGCCTTATTACCCTTCATCACAAGTGTTAAATGTTACAACTGCTTCTCTTCACACTCTTCTGTTCTTATTTACATGCAATGTAAATGTTCTATATTGTAAATGACACACATATGTTAGCCTTCTAGGATGGCCCATAGACACCTCTAGCAGAGTGCTGGCCACAACTGCAGGTGACTGTTAATTACACCAAAATGAATATTCTGTGAAAAATGTGTACACATGCTTTTGGGACAGTTTCTTTGATAGTAGTTATAGCAATTCACTGAAATTCTAATTACTTTGTTTGCAAGCAAAATGTCATTTGATTGTTGTTTAGGGGTGTAAGAGCCAAGTTCCATGTCTGTGTTGTCACACAGAAAATTGTTTTGTACAGAGGTTTGCTTTGCCATTTTTACTTCCCTAGTTTTGGATCCAATCTTGCTATTCGTCTGTGATATGATAAAACCACATAAATCTTTTTTTTTGTATTTGAATATATTTGGATATTTTTTCTCCAATGGGTAATATTGAAAAACTACTTCCTTATGTGTTATATCTAAGCAGGATTTTTTTATTTATGTGCATTCATTTCTGTTTTATGTCACCAGGAGCTATGGCACCCAAGCATCCCAGTCCCTGCAAACCCACATTGAGTGACCCTTAGATGTAATTCTACAAGCCTTTAGATGACATGGTGGCTTTCTGCTAGAGATAGACCATCCAGATATGTCTGGAAGAATGTGTGGAAGGTGTGAACACTGTTGGGGTCACAGCAGGACATGTGCTCAGGTGCATCATAGGGCCACTGGCATAAGTTCATCAGCCTGGAGCAGAGCAGCTGCAGTGGCCCATGGACAGATGGCTACCAGGGGGGCTGTACAGAGCCACCACTCACACCAAATGAAGACTTTCTGTAAACTGTCAGGATGTAGAGAGGTCAGTGGAAAGTGCACAGCAGCATGTGATTGATGTTGGTGCTACTGTTTCAGGGAGAAGTATGTCCCAAGAGGATGAGCTTTAAGGTAGGCTTAACTATTGTCAATTGTGAAATAGTTCTTGTGCAGTAAAATATTGGCAGCAATACTTGGTTTTTTTTGCCATTTTTTTTGGGGGGGGCATATAACTCTCAACATCTTATAGCAGCAAAACTGGAAAAGCCATAAATAATGGGGGGCACAAAGGCTCAAAAATATGGACACTTTTTAAATACTGCTCATATAAAGTGAGAAAGTTTTTAGAATAACAGGTTTTGCATTAGCATGTATTTTCTGATGGATATGAAGTCTGAAACTCAATTGTCTGTCATTATTTTTTGACTTCACGCCTCAATGGTTTGCCACCGATTTGCCAGAGAAGTTAATTTTCTGAGACACAGATCAAAAATATGAGGCTAAAATATGGATATTCTGCAAAAATCTGTACCGTTGGGAGGAATGGGGAGGGTAGTTGATACAGCTAACAGCACATTCTGGTTCATTACGCATAGGCTTAGGGTGGAAGTGTCATCCAAGTTTCTGTTACATGTATTGTTAATGGAAATATAAAAGACCAAAACTTTTTCACCCCCCTGTATTACTGTTAATTGATGATAATGTCCTTACCTTTTTCTTAACTTCTTCCAGGACCATGCTTCCTTGGAATTGGGTAGTCATCTCTACAAGTTAATCTGAACATTTTTATTTATGTGCTGATGAGCAGTTCACAGAACTATTTATTTTAGCCGTATATGTAATGTGGGTGTCAGTGTATTGCTGTACTGTCTATAATAGTTGCACCACTGCTAGTTTATTAGCATATATTGAACTGTAGCAGCATAACTATTCATTTCTTTTCTTTGTTTGTTGCTTATTATCACAGGTGATCCTGACAGTGGTAGTGCAGGACTCCTACCACCTGATGTCAGAGTATCAGCAGACTTTGATGATGATGGAGGGCAAACAGATGCACAGTCCATGGGTGTAGAGGTTGAATCTGACACTGAGGTTGACATTTGTCCATCCATTGTAATTCCATCGAACACAGCCAGTAGGCTTATCCCAACCAATTCCACTGAGCCCTCAGAAATTGGACAGGTGGAGGGTGAAACACACAATCAGAGTAGTGTGGGTACTGCGGCTTCAGTGCCTGTTGGCTCTGGCCATAGCCAAAGTGTGTGCAAGGTGCCATGCAGGAGGGTTGTTAGGGGTTCTTGGAAGAGACCTGCTGTCCATCCTCCACCTGCTCCAGGTGTCATGGATGTCCAGGCATGTTCCAATATGGCCTCTGAAGAAATGTTTAGGGTTGTAGATGTGGCACAGGTTGATATGTGTGTGACTGCCTCCACCGTGTTACTGATTCAATGGATCGGATGAATGGCATGTTGGAATGGACTGTTTCTGTGATAGAATGTCTGCTGGTTGGGGGCGTCATCCACATGGGCATAAGTCAGCCACATTTTATTTATTTATTTGGCCAAAATGAACCCGTTTTCAATGGAGTCTTGGGGAGAAAAGCTCCAAACAATCAAAGTTACAATAGGTTATACATGATAATTATACAAGAGTAAAAGATTCAAACAAACAATTACAAAGTAGTAGAGGAAACATTACAGCTAATACAAACTAGAGATGAAACTTTTACCACTAATACAAACTAGTGATGAAGCTTACAGGTGGTATAAACAAAGAAGGAATGTTGCAAAGTAATTAATGAGAAGTCCAGTTATATATCAGGAATCCTGCACTTAAGGGGTACAGCGTAGTGTATTCTTGTGGATACAATAATAACACTAAGAGTGTATGAGATAGGAGAAATTCTAAGGGAATATTGCAGGTGTAAATAGGGGAAGGAAAGGAAGATGGAATTACCAATGTTAGTTATGTGGGGTGGAAGCAAGAGTATTCCCACTGGGATACTAGATATGAATGAAGAGATTTTTTGAAAATAAAATGGTTGGAGGTGATACGAATTGATGGAGGTAGGGAGTTCCAGAGGCGTGCTAAACCATGTGATAGAAGGTTTTTGCCTGGGAGACAAGTTGGTTTGTAGACTTCTAATAGATTTTGGTTGTTAGACCTTAATACTCTATTGGGTAGGTGCATTTTAAAGGTAGAAGACAGGGAGGGACAGAGGGAGGGGTTGAAAATGAGCTTGTGTGCCAGAGTTAGTTGAGTATAGGTGAGATGCTTGGGTAGTTCTAGCCAATGTAGTTGTTGGAGAAAGGAACAGTGGTGGGTGGAGGACTTGTGGCTGGTAGCGAACTTGGTGATTTTGTTGTAGCAGGAGAAGAGTTGTGTTTTCAGAGAGGACTGTATATTAGTTAGAAGTGGTGCTCCATAGAGAAGTGAGGGGATAAGAAAGGAAGTCGAAAGAGTGATTTTAGTAGCAGGTGTAAGGTAGTGCTTTTGCCGATAGAGCATACCTAGTTTTTGATGGGTTTTTTTGATATTTAGTTGTAAATCCCTGGATGCAAAAAACTCCCTTACTAGCCTCAGTAAGAAACTGAGATGCCTCATAAAATCCTCCAAAGCTAGTTATGAAAAGAAAATTGCCAAAGATTCCAAAGACAACCACAAAGCATTCTATAACTATGTCAAGAATCTAAATGGCAATGCTCAGATCTGCTCTAAGCTAAAATAGAATGGCATTAAATATACTGATCTGAAGGATATTGCCAATATCCCGGCAGATCGATTCACTTCCAACTTCACCCTCTCTCACCCCCTAAATGGGGTATGTTGTTTTGACTAGTAATAGAGAATGTGTTACTATCGAAATAGGTGTCTTTAGAGGGGGTGAACACCATTAATTTGATTTTAGAGGCGTTGAGTGCTAGGTGGTTTCTTTTCATCCATTGCTCTGTGGTTAAAAAAGCATCTTGAGTAAGCTTGAGGAGTGTAGGGATAGAAGAGACAGAGCAGATAATAGCTGAGTCATCTGCATATTGGATATTGTTTGAGAATGGGATAGAGTTGCGGAAATCATTGATGAATATGTTAAAGAGGAGGGGACCTAATATGGAGCCTTGGGGAACTCCAGTTGGGGTATTTAGAAATGAGGAGGTTGTCTTTTTCCATTTTACTGCTTGATATCTATTTGATAGGTAGCTGGAGAACCAGTTTAAAGATGAAGGAGATAGGTTAAGTTTTGAGAGTTTCGTTAAAGGCAGGCTGTGTGATATAGTGTCAAAGGCCATAGAGAGGTCAAGTAGTAGGGTAGAGACAATAAGTCCAGAGTCCCGGGCTTTGTTTACAGTTTCAAGGAAGGAGAGGAGGGCTGTCATAGTGCTGTGACCAGGTCTGAAACCATGTTGTGTGGGTGTTAGTAGGTGATTATCTAAGAGATGTTGTAGGAGTTGAATTTGGATACACTTTTCTAGGAGTTTATAGATTGGAGACAGGATAGCGATGGGGCGGAAATTAGTCACACTGTTATTGTTGCCACCTTTATGTAAAGGTATGATAAAGGCCTTTTTCCAGATTTGGGGAACTGTACTTTCCTGGATAGAGTGGTTGATTAGAATGCTAATGGGGTAGGCAATTGCATCAGCAGCTATGCTAAGAAAGTAAGAAGGGATGTTATCAGGAGCATTAGTGCATGGCTTTAGTTTCTGTAGGAGTTTTTTTATAGTAGAAGTGGGTATGCGTTTTAATGAGAATAGTGGGGAGTGTGGAGAGGAGGTGTTGGGGGGGGAGAAGATGGGGAGGAAGTGAAAGTAGAAGGAGGGGTGGAGGGTGGAAAGTTAGTGGATGAGAGTGAGGGAGTGGTAGCAGCGCAGGGTGGAGTGTTGGTAGGGGAGGATGGGGGTACATTGGAGAATGTGGTGTTGTTAGAGAATGAAGAGGTTAATTTGGAAATAGATTCAATGAAAAATGAGTTAAATTGCGTAGCTAAGTCTGTATCAGGGGCGTTAGGGTATGGGGTGGGGGTGCCTGGTTTGCTGGGGTTAAGTAGAGTAGAGATGCCTTTCCAGAATTTTTGAGGATTTGTTTTGTTACTGTTTTGGAGGATGGAGAAGTAGTTTTGTCGATCAGAGATGATGAGCTGTTTTACCTTATTTCTAGGTGTTTTGTATTCATTATGTAAGAGGGGGGTCTTATTTTCCAGGTAGTGTGCCCAGACTTTATCTCTGAGACGCGTGGTTGCTAGTGTGTTTTTGGTAAGCCAAGGGGCAGTATTGATTTTTATTCTCTTTGTCCTTAAGGGAGCATGAAAGTCTAACATTTTTAAGAATGTTGAGTTAAAGCGGGCAACTGCGTTATCTAGAGGTAATGTTTTTAGACAATTCCAGTTTATTGTTTTTAGAGAGTTAGAAAAGGTTGTTGGGTTAAATTTTTTTGGTTATGGACAGTAATATAATTATGAGTGCAAAGAAGGAGTAAGGGGAGACGATGACTGAAGGTGGGTATGTGGTCACTAAGAGGGTCGGGAAGAGTACCACTGTCGGAGAAATAATGGGGATGAGAGACTAAAATCCAATCCAGAATATTGCTGCTAGAGGGGTTTTTTGAGGGGCGTGTAATAGAGTTGATTAGCTGTGAGAAATTAGAGAGGTTGATGTTAAGTGGGTTTGTAGGAGACTGAATGGAGGCCCAGTTAATATTCATGTCTCCTAAGGTTATGGTTTCACTTCTAATGTTATTGGAGAGCCAGGAAAGGATGTCTTCGAGTGTGGAAATATTATCCCCTGGGGGGATGTACAGGGAAGCTATACATATGTGTTTGTGTTTGTTAACTTGAAGTAGTGTTAAGAGAAGTTCAGCATTATTAAATTGAGGAGTAGGTTTGTTATAGGGAGTAAGTGACAAGGAGGACATCATCTGATGTCAGTCAATGTGGCTGTGTCCAATCATGCTTCCATAGTAGAGCTACTTCCACTGCTCCATCAGTGGTCAAGGTGTCCCCACCCAGATGAGACAGGCCATGGGTTCATTGTCCTGGGCATACTCAGGAAGAGAGCTTGTCCATCAGACATCAGTCACATTCAGGTAGCAGCAGTGCATCTGACGGTGGGCATGGACATGCCAGTGCAACTCCTGGCAGAGCCAGTTCTTGCGGATGGGTACAATGACAAACTGCCACCTGTACCATACACAGCTTATACCTATCTGACATTCCAAGATGTAGAGCTAGCACAGAGCTTGGCTGTGTTCTTGCAGACATTCACATACCAATTTCACCTGGAGTACCCATGCAGATGCACACAACACAACAGTGACATGGTTCAGTCATGAGGCTTAAAGCTCATTCTGTGTTAGTGGCCATTTGTTATTTTATCCAAATTTCTGCCTGTTTCTATTTATTTCTCACATGTACTCACTTACCTTTTGGTTCAGCCTTGGCTTCCTGCACCCCAACCCCCACAACAACCTGTGCAAGTGATGATAACTGTGCTATATCCTTGTTTTCTATCTTTTGGATTCAGAGATAAATAAGATTTGTGTCAGATGCTTAGGGTGCATATCTGACTTAGCGCTTAAAATATCTGTGTTTGTGATGCTGTTCTGCTAATTGCACTGCTTTCTTAAAGGTTTTTGTAATGTGTATATGCTCCCAAACTATTACAGCAATCAAGCCATAAAAAATGTGGGATAAAGGCTGAACAATAGGGAGACATTTTAAATATTGACAATATTTATAAGATAGCAGATAGAATCAAATAGTTTTTGCATCAATATTTTTAAGATTTTTCTGAAGGAGATGAAGTCTGAAACTGAAATGTGTGTTATTCATTTCTAACTTCTCTCGTCAATGATTTGCCAGTACAAAAGTATGAGGCCAAACTGATTACATTCACTGACCAGTATTTTTGAGAGGTATGAATGTGTAAATCTTTGATGCCTGAGGCCTACTGCTTGATAGAGGACACATGTATTTACACAAGTCACTGCTGTCACATCTTCAAGTCATTGCTGAAAAAATCAACCACCTTTTGCTTACCTTACCAAGTAACAGTACAAGACTATGCTATTCATTTTCATTATTACACATTTTTGTTCTATTCCAGGTTTATCACTTACCTTGTAAATCCAGGAGTTGCTACATTTTTAGTTCAAGGCTGACTCTGTCTGATACTAGGAATACACAGCCATTATATGAGTAGGTAAGCATTGCCTGGCATCAATGTTACTATATGCATGTGTGTGTGCAGGAAGGTTTTAGCCCCTTAGGTGATGAGTGAGCATACTATGTGTTGTCTCTTAGCCAATGTGAGGGCATATGGATCACCCCTAAGTATGCCTACACCACAGCAGCTGCTGGTTCCCCTTCTGACTCCTCACCTGCATGGGGGTGTGGTGACCTTGCCATTCATGGTGGGATATGTGCCCCTTCCCCTTGATGATCCTGCTGAAGCTGCTTTCTTTGGATGATGTTGTATAGCATGGTACATACAGTGAATATTTCAGTGCATGTACATGGATTGTTCTGCAGGGCTCCCCCAGATGTATCTAGACACCCAAACTGCAACTTTTGTAGCCCAAACACATGTTCTATGATATTTCTGGTTTTGGCATGTGCCTCATTATGGCACTCTTCAGTGCATTTCTGATGGGCGTCATCAGCCATGGTTCCAGTGCATAACCTGCATCCCCAGTAAATGACCCTGTGAGATATCACCCCTAGTGAAACATCTGATACAACTGGGAGTTGTGCCAGAAATCTGAGTCATGGTAACTGTCTGGGTTGTCAGCACACACATTCAAGATGATTCCCTTAGTGTTACACATGACCTGGCAGCTATTAGTTCCCCTCTGTTTGTCCTTGGTCTGAGTTGAGGAAGACAGAGGTTGCAGAGTTCATATAGTGTGTCTTTATCCACCCTGTAGCATTCTACAATTTTCACCTCATGCAGACTGTGATAAGTTAAACAGGGTCTGAAAACCCTTCTCCTTCTTGGCCATGATCATGGTCTATAAGCAGCAGCATAGACTTCAGCCTGTTGTACATGCACATGAGTTAAAGCAACAGCAGACCCTAACATTCTTTTTGTGTAGACTCCTTTCCATGGCTATATTCCAACAGGTTTTGGAATTCAAAAGGAAAACCAGCACTGAGATGATACTTTTACTTCATAGCTTGTTAAATAACTTCTCCATCTTGGATTGGTTGATTAGCATACAATTCAGTTGCTTATGCTGCAATTAGCATACCACAGTGTTTACCATGTTTGTACAGGTCTACACACTGTGCAGAGCCATTTACCGAATGCAAACCAGTGTGCTCTCATGTGCATGTTGGGTCACAATACACACATGGTCTTAGCAGACCATGTATGGTTTATTAAATCTGTACCATAGTTCTGTAAATGCAGAACATCCAGTAGGCTTATATAGTCTTTTGGCTACTTAGTTTTTGGTTATTTTATTTATGACTGTCTTTGTAATTCATAGCTTTATTGTATTAGAACACCACCATAACTAAAATAATATTTATTTAAAATGTGACAGCAAACTTAAAATACTTTTTTTATCAAGTACATACTGATACTCCCACATTTCTGATGCTTCGTTGATGTTCCTCACATTTGCTCACACATTGTATAATGCATTTCTTCCACTGTATCTTGTCATGCACATGTTATAGTCTTCTTATAAAATGAGACCTAAAACTCCATGGATTTGTATATAAGAGCCAGACGGCCAATATGTTAAAAAGTGCTATAGCATTACAAATAACACAAACATTAAATTGATGTTAAAATTTAAGATTCCAAGTAGCTTCTCCATTGTCATTATCCAATGTCCAAATTCATGCACAGTATGGATCTATGGATGGAAAACAGAAAATATAACCCCCCAGACTGCCCCTGTACTAGTAGTGGACAGAGTGAGTTCTTAAATGCTTTATCCCATGCTTATGTCCCCTCACATTATCTACAGAATGAGCCCAGTTAGGGGTACTATATAATTGGGTCTATATTAGAACACCGAACGTTCAAAATTTAGAGTATTCTAATATCGACCCGTTTTCAGCAAACACTGAAAATATCGAAGAAACAGAAAACCAAATTTTTTCCTAGGGAAAGAATTTGGTTGTCCATTTCTGTTGCTTTGGTATTTTCAGTGCTGTGGTGGAAAGTTACGGTTTCAGTTCAGATAAGTGTGCGATTGTGTGGACGTGAGGGTTAGAGCGGGGTAGATGAGTTAGGGTTAGGGCATGGGTGAGGTGTCTGTGCGATAGTGACGGACCTTAGGGTTAAGGTTTGGGTTTAGGTAAGTGGATAGTTAGTGGTGTATGCATATTTTAGTGTAGGGTTAGGTGTAAGAGTTTAGGTGTATGTGTATGGATTGCTGTTTGTTTGGTGTGCTTGTGTTGTGTGTATGTGTTTTGGAACAGCAAATTTTTTTCCCTAGGAAAAAAATCTCTGTTCTGAATGTTCGATGTTTTAAATTTTCCATTCAAAGGGTTCAATATTAGAACACTCAAAATTTTGAATCTTTGGTGTTCTAATATAGACCCATATAATTGACTATAGGACTGGTAAGGTCAATCCCTAACCAAATGGGATAGGTTATTTTGAACACAAAAAGGGAAACTGGCTACACATAAAATAGCCCTCAGCAGTGGCTAGCCTAGTACTTATCTATGAACCTATATTCACATTTAGGAGTACAAGCTAGAGATAAATGGGTTCCGATAAACAAATGTGGAATGCGCTCTTGTCTTGTTCTGTTGCTGGATGTTCACAGGTTCATAGGTAGATACTAGGCTATTGGCCCTAGGGCCTATATAAGCCTAGCTAAGTGGTACCCTGGCTTTTGTCACCCAAGAAAATAATTTTCCTGTGCCCCTGTCAAGCAGAGCCACAGAAGTGATCCCCAGAGTGAACTTCCTATATCCCATCCAATCATCAAGATTTTTCTTGAAGAGTGCTAATGAGGAGCTTTGTTTGATATAGATAGGTAGTTTGTTCCACAGTATGGGAAGTCTCTGGGACAGGAATCTATCCCTTCAGCATGTTCTGTTTATTGTGGTGACAAGGTTTAGGTCCCTAGAGCATGTAGCTCAGAGGTATTGGGATTTCTTTACGTGGAGCATGTCCAACAGCTCTGGGTTTGACATAGCTTTGTATGTTAGGCAGAGATCACCTCTGAGTAGGCGATATGCGACAGAGTAAAGCTGGAGTTTTTTGAGACGTTCTGCGTATGGCATCTGTTTAAGGCTGGTAATCCTCTTTGTGAGGTATTTCTGTGGCCTTTCCAGTTGTTGTAGATGTCTTGTGAGGTACATACCAAAAGGGGCGTTGTACTCTATAATGGGTCTAATGAGTGATGAGTTGAGGGGAACAATGACCTCTTTTTTCCTGGATGAGAAACCTTTTGTGATGAGGTGTGCCACGTAGAAGGATTTCCTGACTACTGTGGCAATGTGATTATCAAAGGAGAGACTACTGTCCACCTGTGTCCCAAGGTCTCTTATCACACTTTCGGTGTTAAGTAGACTACAGCCTATGTGTTAGTTCATGGGTACAGAGTTTTAACCAAAAGGGATGACAATGCATTTTTTGGCATTGAGCTTGAGGCCGAGATCACCTCTGTCTCAGTGAGGCCCTTTTGTAGCATGTCCACATTGTTAGGAGTTTTGATTATGGCTCCTAGTTTGCAGCCATCTGTGAGCTTTGTTAGCCAAAGACCTTCTGTGTTAGCCTGTACTTCAGGGAAGCAGATACCAAACAGGAGAGGACCTAGGACTGAACCCTGTGGTACTCCACTTGTTGCTGGTCTGAAGTTGGATTTAGAGTCTGCTACTTTCACAGTGTGGGCTCTGTCAGTGAGCCAGTTGGCAACCCATCTTGTGACATAGGGATTTATACCCAGTTTAGTGAGTTTATCTATAATTCCAGAGTGGGGGATAGTGCTGAAAGCCTTGGCAAGATCTAGATAGGCTGTGTGAACCACCTTACCCTCATCTACCACTTTGGTGGCTGCTTCAATGAAGTCTATCAAGTTTAGGAGACATGATTTGCCTTTTACAAATCTGAACTGGGTAGTGTTCAGAGTTTGGAGATTACCAGTGTCATTGTTTATAAGTTCCATGATGATACGTTCCATAGCCTTGCAGACCAGGCTCATCAGGCTAATGGGGCAGTAGTTCCCAGGGTCCGTAGTGGCTCCCCTTTGTGGAGTGGGATAACCGTTGCTGTGCACCATTCAGTGGGCACAAAGCCTGAGGTGAGGCTATGATTGAACATGGTACTTAGGTGGGGGTGCCAGTTCGTTCTGTAGTTCATGCAGAAAGTAGCCTGGGATGTTGTCAGGTCCCATGGATGCTGTGTTCTTGGCTTTGGAGAGTGTGTTTTTTACCTGTGCAGCTGTGATTACAGGAACTTTGAATTCTTCTGGTATAGAGATGGGCCCTTTAGGGGATGACAGAGGGGTAAAGTTAACACTGAACCCAGGAGCGGCCTTAGGTCAACTGGTGCCCTAGGCAAAAGGGCTCCACGGTGCCCCCCACCACACTACCTAGTGCCCCCATCCTTGTCTACCTACACCAAATAAATACTGGAAAAGTGCCCCTGCTAGACTGGCACCCTAGGCGGCCGCCTAGTTGGCCTATGCCTGGATGTTGGCAATATCAGTTGGTTCTGTAATTTTCATGCCATTGTGCTGTAACTCAGAGCAGATCTGAGTGTTGCCATTGAGATTATTTACATAGCTATAGAATGCTTTATGGTTATCTTTAGAATCAGTGGTGATTTTGTTTTCATAACTAGCTTTGGAGGATTTTATGAGGGATCTCAGCTTCTTACTGAGGCTGACCATGGAGTTCCTCCAATCATGGGATTTTTACCCTTTTTTGCAACAGTTTCTTTCTTCTGTTGTAGAGTTTGTTTCTAGCAGGGGACCACCAGATTGGCTTCTTTTTTTTGGAGGATAGCATCTTGGTTCTGTTAGAGATTGCATGATCCATGCACTTGTGTAAGTGCTTATAAAGTGCAATTGTATAAGATTCAGCAGCTGTATCTCTATTGTCCATCAGCATGTGTGTTGTGAGGTTTGCCACTTCTGTCTTAAAAAGCATGAAGTTGGCTTTGGAGAAATTTTTTACAGTGGTTTCCCTAATGGTGGGGGGGGGGGTGTGGATGTCTAGGGTGATTTGCTTGTGTTTGGATCTGACCAATGTGGAATTGACCTCTGGTGTGGAACACTGGTTGCCCATGTTGGTAATGACCAGGTCTAGGATATTGCTGCCCCTGGTGGGGGTGTGGATAAGTTGATCCAAGGCGTTGGAATTTATGAATTCCAGAAAACATTGAGCATAAGCGTTGGTACATGAATAGTTTTCCCAGTTAATGGTGGGGTAGTTGAAATCGCCCATTATTAGGGTGTTAGGTTGCACCCTGATATTTTCCAGTGTACCAAGAAACGAGGAGTGGGAATCCTGGGGCATGGTGGGTATCTGTAGCAAGCTACAATTTGGATTGTGGTCTTGCCCAGAGTTAGCTACACTTGGATAATCTCAGATGCATTATGCTGAGCAACTAGCCTGGAGGTGTGGATATCCTTAATGAATATGGACACGCCTCCGCCTTTAGTGCTTCAGTCCAGGTTAGGTAGCCAAAAGGTGTGGTATGAATTATAGCCTGGTAATGCAGAGGTGCCCTCTGGAGCCTTGAACCAGGACTCAGTCACTGCACAGATGTCGATGTTCTCCATTTTAAAGAGTGCCTCGACTGAGTGCATTTTGAGGTTTAGACTTCTAGCATTAAGTAGCATTACCCTCAGATTTTGCTTGCTTGTACCTGTTACGGTGGTGAATTAGTCATTTAAATCTTGCCTAAAAAAGGCACTGTAGGGGTGGCAGGAGCATTAGCCAGAATCCAGAATCCCAAGGGCAACAGGTCCAGGCCATCTCTGGCAAAGCATTGTGGTTTGTCGATCATGTAATCCCAGGCAGCCAGATACTGGATCCCTTTAGAATGACACCAGAAGCTTAGCCAATTGTTGAAGTCAATCATTTTGTCCTTGTACTGTGGTATCATTCTGGGTGATGGCAGGATGCTACTCATGGCTAGGGTCATACCTGCCTGGGCTACAAGATCAGACAGCTCCTCCATGCCTCTTTTCATGTTATTATGTTGATAATTTAAATTTACATGGACTGTGTGATATGTATGTAGACCACACAGTCACGTTCTCCAGGTCAGGATTTGTGTAAGCCTGCCTTTATTTACTATGCAATACATCCTTCTTCTTTTTTTGGATTTTCCCGGTTAGTGGTCGCCACAGCGGATCATCTGTCCGCTCATGATTGGCAGTGGAGTTTTACAGTGTTCAGTTGCCAGCCCGGCACCCAACCTTCCACAGAAGGCAGACACATGCACACACTCACACCTAGGGCCAATTTATTGTGTCCAATCCACCTACTGCGTGTCTTTGGGATGTGGGAGGAAATCAGAGCACCCAGAGGAAACCCATGCGACCACAGGGAGGGCATGCAGACTCCACACATCCATGGTTGCTTATTAGCAGTCTTATTCCTGGAAAGTGGAATGCATATCTGTCATACTAGTTCATTATTGCTTGCAACACTCTATGTTTACCATAGCAGGCAAACCATTAGTTGTATAGCTTTGCATACAACTTCTGCAGGCATTCTAATATGCACCTGTGGTGGCAACACACAGTCATGAATTTATAGTTATGTTGTGGTGCTCTGCTTTCCTGTGCATTACTGCTTGTATTTTGTGGTAAAGAAAACTCTTTCTGGCTGAATGCTTGCAAAAAAACAACAATGTATGTATTATTGCACAGGCATGCTGCAATTATTTATTAGCTGGAATGCAGTGTCATGAAATACTTTAATAAAAACTGCATCACATTCTGTATTTGGTGTTCATAAATGTTTCTTTGCAGTCCTGCAAAAACTGCATATTTTCCTCATAACAATTATTAAGGTTGGCTGTGAAAATCCCTTCAAGCGTTTTATAGTTTGGGATTGGTATAATGGTTAAGGTGTTTATCTCACAAACACAAGATACAGGGTTTGAATCTCACCATTGAATGGGAAATTGGTTAGGCTTAAAGTAACTAACAAGGACAACTACCCTAATACTTACATGTAACTCTATAGGAGTAGGTGCCATTCTTAAATGAAAGTTTAGCAGAAATTGCAAGATTTATTCTGCTGTTAGGCAAAGGGTATCTTATTCAGAAAATAAACTGCATAGACATAATCTTTTGTTTTTGTTTGAACAGAAGGGTAATTTAAAAGTGTAATTAGTATGTGCTGTCTGGATTTAATCCTTAGAGATCTAGTGAGCATCTTTTTTGCAGTTTCTTGGCTAATCCATACTTAAAATGTTTAGGCACCATGAAGTAATTGGTGTGAACAGTGCTTAAGCTAGAAGTAGACACTGTAAAACCATTCAGTCATAAAATATTAAAACAATGGACTGATCTTTGCATTTAGGAAATCACTATAAACTGTCTAGTTTTATCAGACTTTATGACAGAATGCTTAGCATACATATTAAATTGTATACTTTTAATTCAGTAATAATATGTAAACAGTCAACTTGCCAGCAGTACTAGTGGATGTGGGCATGGATTATCTGCATGAGACTCTTAGCTTGTGTTCTATAGCAGAATATGAAAATCATCACAAAAAACAATAAGCACAGCAGCTGTGCTTGTTACACAAGTATGGTCATAATATACTGCCATTTCTAAAAACAAGTCATTACAGCAATAATAAACTATGGGCTCATAGGTCATCCTACAGCAAGAAAATAACTCTATAGATGGCTGTTTATCAACCACATTAGCAGCTTGCTGTAGACACTAAGAATGAAATCATGTATTTTGTGTACTATGCCCAAAATGATAAATACTTGTATCTGACTATTGGACACTCAGATATATTATATTGTACAAGAACTGTTACCTTTTGTTTTGTCTTCATGGTGCTCTGAGTTCTGCTTTAATATTCAGCATGTGTATGGCATAATTAAATAACTGACCAAAGTACACAGCTGTATCCTTTAATACAGTAATCAAATGCCAGCTGTTTCATATTATTTGCTGCTTTTGTTTTGATGAGGAATCACATATTCTGTGAACATTTTTAGTGCATCTGACAAGTTTCATTCCACCTTGGTATAGACACACACACACACACACACACACACACACACACACACACACACACACACACTGTATGGAGACTTCTTTAAAAATGGCATACTAACATTAGAATGTTTGGGGTTTTTAAATAATGCATATTTTTGCTACAATTATTTAGGCCATCCTACCTTTCCATAAGAAGTAATGGAACTTTACATTAAACTGTATGTGCATGACCGAAAGCATTTTATAGTATAGATAAACCACACTTGCATTTTGTATATTATATTTAGGCATCTCAGATTTCCTTAAGCAATATTCTTGAATATGTTTGCCATTCGAACAATATCTGCCTTGCGCAGCTAATCACTGTTCGGCAATGGCTATTATTTATTTATTTATTTTTATTTTAAATGCCATCCCATTTCAAATTCCTCCATAGTGTTTAAGCATTACAAATAAATATTGGCAAAAGAATTAATCAATATTAGGGTGGATTCAGTAAAGCGTACATGGTGAGGTAAAACTGTGTGCACATTGTGGTGTGACATGCACATGGTAGAGCAATGTTTCATATTCAATAAGTGGCTCTACATGACATGTAGAGGTGTGCAAGCATGACAAACATCAGTTCATGCTAAATACAACATAAGCAACTGAATTTTTTTACTAATCAAACAATCCAAGATGGAGGAGCTATTCAACAAGCTATATAGCAATCATGTACACTTAGTGCAGGTTTTGCCTGTGAATTCCAAAACCTACTGGAATACAGCCACAGAAACTACTATACAAGAAAGAATATTAGGGGCAGCTATTGATCATATACAGGTGTATGTGGAACACACTCAAGTCTATGCAGCTGCTGCTGCTAATAGACCTCGACCAAGAAGGAGAAAGGTTTAGACCCCAGACCCCATTTAACTTTTCATGATCTGCATGAGGTGGAAATTGTAGAGTGTTACAAGGTTAATAGAAACAAACTATAGGAACTCTGCAACCTCTATAGTTCTCAACTGAGAGCAAGGGCAAATCAACAGGAACCAATAACTGTGGAGACTAAGGTAATGGAACCTTCCAGAGACCAACAGAGGATTTCCTGGGGGTGTCACAAAATCAGCATCCAGGATCCAACATCAACTTCTGAATGTTATGTCACAACATGTCAGTGGCTACATACATTTTCCCTGTACACCTGAGGACAGAGCTGCAACTATGCAGGATTTCTACCCTGTAGCATACTGCCCTGAAGTCTTGGGTGCCATAAACTGCCTGCGCACTGAAATCAAAGCACCACCTGGGGAACAGAGAAGGGTGTACATAAACAGAAAAGTCTTCCACTCCATTAACTGCTAGAGCATGTGCAAGCTAAGGGAATCACCCTGAATGCATGTGCTGGAAACCCACAACCATGAGTCCCATATCTGGCATGACTCTCAACTATATTACATTTTTTTTTAGAAGGAATAACCCACAAGGTAATTTACTGGGAATGCATGTTATGCACTCAAGCCGTGCCTGATGATGCCCATCAAAAATCCACACCCACCCACTGAAGAACACTGTGAGGCACATGCTCAAGCAAGAAGTATCATAGAGCATGTGTTTGGGCTACTGAAGTCATGGTTCTGGTGGCTAGATCCATCAGGAGGAGCCCTGCAGTACAATCCCCATACCTGTGCTGAAAATTTCACTGTCCTTCATTATATTATTCTGAGAAAACAACTACATCAGGAACAACAAGGGAGAAGGGCACACATCCCACCACCACTTGCAAAATTACCACAGCCACACATGGGTGAGGAATCAGAGGTGGAACCACCAGCTGCTGTGGGTGTAGGTAAAAGCAGGCGTGTACAATATGCCCTTTTCCTTGCCAAGAGGCAATGGATAGCACACATGCTCACCACCTAATGGGTACACCATTCATCCTATGCACATATATCAGTAACACTGATGACAGGCAATGGTCACAACCTTTACTTAGTCATGTAGTGGCTGTGTACTACTAGCATCACACAGAGACAGTCCCAAATTTAAAAAAAAAACTCTTCTAACTGCCCAACTATCATGGTAAGTGTTAAACCTGGAATATCAAAATAAATGGCTAAGAACGCAAATGCATGGCAGATCCTTGCTTACTGTTATTTGCTAATGTACCTAAGTAGAAGGTGGGTGAGTTTTACAGCAATGGCATCAATATGTGACAGCACTGATGGTGTTCTCTACCAACTAATAGCCCATATATAGCCCATATATTTCAAAAGATCATTACACACACATATATACTAAGTACTCAGTCAGCTATGCACCCTGGGCATTAAACAAAAGACTTGTGTATCCCTGAATCCAAAAGATAGAAAATCAAGGATATGGAACAGTTATCATCATTTGCACAGGGTGTTGTTTGGGGGATGGCAGGCGGCCTGGCTGACAGAAGGTAGTGAGTGCATGTGAGTAAGAAATTAGGGAGACAGACATTTGGATAGAGTATCAAAAGTCCACTGCACAGAATGAGATGTGTCACAAATGACCCATGGAACTGTTGTGTTGTGTGTGTTTGTGTCTGTATGGGCACTCAAGGTGAAATGTGTGGGAGAGTATCTGCAAGAACACAGCCAAGCTCTGTGCTAGCTCTACATCTTGGTATGTCAGACAGGTGTGAGCTGTGCATGGTAGAGGTAACAGTTCATTATCATCTTCCCAGACAGTGAGAACTGGATTTGCCAGGAGATGCACTGGCATGTCCATGTCCATGGTCAGATGTGCTGCTGCTACCTGAACATGATGAACATGACATATCTGCTGGACAAGCTCTCATCACAAGTACACCCAGGAGAAATGATCCCATGGCCTACCATGTTTGGGTGAGGTCACCTCAATCAGTGATGGAGCAGTGAAAGTTGGACCACTATGGGAGCATGATTGGGCATGCCGCATTGGCCAACATCAGATGACGATGCTGACCTACATCCATGTGGATGCTGTCCCCCTTCCAGCAGATGTTCCTTCACAGACACTGTCCATTCTATAGTGTCATTCAGCCAATCCATTAAATTGGTCACACTGGGGAGGTAGTCGCATGTCATCCTGTGCCACATCTACAACCCTACGCATGTCCTCAGAAGCCTTAGCAGAGCATGCCTGTGCCTACATGAAACATATGCCAAGTGGCACATAAAGACACATCAGGATCAAGTGGAAAGTGGAGAGCAGGCCTACTCCAAACACCCTGAATAACCCTCCTGCATGGCACCTCACCCACACTTTGGCTACAGCCAGAGACAACTGGCACTGAAGCCACAGTAACCACATTACCCTGATCAAATGTGTTACCCTCCACCTGTCCAGTATCTGAGGGCTCAGTGGAATAGGTAAGTGTATGCCTATTGGCTGTGTGTGAGTGAAATACAGATGTTAGCTGAATGTCAACCTCAGTGTCAGATTCAACTTATGCACTCCCTAACTATACTTCTATTTGGCCACCATCATTATCAGAGTTTGACAATACCCTGATGTCAGGTGGTAAGAGTGGGTCTATATTAGAGCATTGAAATTTCACAATTTTGAATGTACTAACACAGACCTCTATTCAGCGAATGCTGACAACATTGAACATTCAAAACAGCAAATTTTTTTCCTAAGGAAAAAAATTGCTGTTCCGAAACACATACACACAACACAAGCACACCAAACAAACAGCAATCCACACACATACACCCAAATCTTACAGCTAACCCTACAATAAACTGTACAAACACCAGTAACTATCCACTTACCTTAACCCAAATCCTAACCCTAAGGTCCATCACTATCGCACACTCACCTCACCCGCACCCTAACCCTAACTCACCTAACCCACCCTAACCCTCACGTCCACACAATCGCACACATACCTTCCTCGTGCCCTAGCCCTAACTCACCTAACCCATGCCCAATCGCACACTTACCTGAACCTGACCCATAACTTTCCACCACAGCACTGAAAATAGCGAAACGGCAGAAACGGACAACTGAATTCTTTGCCTAGGAAAATATTCGGTTATCTGTTGTTTCGCTATTTTCAGCATTCGCTGTATTGGGGTCGATGTTAGAACATTCGAAATTATGAAGTTTCCATTTTCTAATATAGACCCAGTAAGAGTCATACACTTCTACTGTCAGGATCACCCATGATAATAAGCAGCAAACACAGGAACAAAAATAATATCTACACTAAATTTAATATTCAAAATGATGGTCACAGTATCCAGATGGTACAGCAATGCACACACTCATTATTCCCACCTCATCCGTACAGAAAAATGCATATATCTGAAAAATGGTCATCAATAATCAAATAAAAATATTTACTTACCATGTGCAGATGACTCCACACTTGGTAGGGAGGATGGCCCTGGAAGAACTGAAGCAAGGTAAGGATGCAATCATCACAAATTGCAGTACCACAGGGGGGACAGTGAATACACAATTTTTGACTATATGTCTGTTAACAATACCTTTAAATGAAATGTAACTTGCATGACACGTCCACCCAAAGGCCATGTGTAATGAACAAATATATGTCATTAAGTTTATTAATTTATCAGTAGGTTCATCCAAAAAAAAACCACAGGAACTATTAGTTACAATATATTTGCTATACAAGCAAATCTTACAACTTGACATATGTAAGCTTATCTATAAGCTCCTCCTGGCACATACTCATTCTCTCAGACACATCAGCACCAGCATCAATCACATGTCAGTGTGCAGTTTCCATGGAGCTCGCTGGACCTCTGACAGTGGGCATGAACTCTTCATTTTGTGTCACTGGTAGTTCAGTAGCCACCACCCTTGTAGACAGCTGTTCATGGCCAACTGCAGCTGCTCTTTTTTGGGCTGATGAAATCATATCCATGGCCCTATGACACATCTGATCATAAGCCCTGGTGTAACCTCCTATGGCATGGACATCACTGACTATCTGGTTCCAACTCTGCATTCTGTCAGCCATATTTGCACATCCTCTTTCAAGCAGAAAGGCACCGCGGTGCCTGAACACACCATAACATAATTTTCAGAGTCACTGAAAGGGGTTTTATATAGATTTTTAAGCTTGGATTCCATAATCCTATATGACATAAAACAGAGAAGGATACAACACATAATAAATATCACATAAGTACATTCCTGCTCATATACACATATTTCTCAACATCAAGCACCAGAGACACAAATGTCAATTTTTAAAGCTGAAGGTTATATAGTTGTACCATATCATACTCACACATAAACCAATGTTTCATCCAAAACAAGGAATACCACTTGAGTAATGTATTGTTTACCATGGAAATAGCAGGATGACTACACAATTTTAAAAGCAAACCTCTTAAAACACAACTTTTGTTGTGGCAAAACACATATGTTCCTTGGCTCCCCACCTCAAAAACAACAGGCAAATGACAGTTTGTACAAACTAAGGAATATCACATAATTCAATTATTATAAGTGCTTTCAACAGAATTCTCATTGAATGCGTACACATTTACAACAGAAAAATCAGTTTTATACAATTGCCAGTCACATTTTATTGTACCCAGCACTATCCTGGAGGTGTCTATGGGCCATCTTAGAAGCATAACACCCCTTTGTCATTAACAATATATTATATTACATTTCCCTGAAATAACACAGAAGATTGTAAGATAACCAGTTTTAACAATAGCACTTGTGATAAAAGTTAACAAGTGCTGTCTATCTGAGAAAGTAAATGTCTACCAAAAATGCCTAAGACAACAGTGATCTATAAGAAGTGCATACAGATAAAAGTTCCATTTTCTAGTGCATATATATCATTTTCTTTGTAACATGCTAACAAATCTAGAATTTACTTGAAAGATACAATCATATCTTAGCAAGATGAGAGGCCTTCTCTCATATTAACTCAAAACAAAAAGCAGTCTTCTGTGTTCTCCAAATACACAAGTCTCCTTACCTTCAAGTTTCCTAGCTACATGGTTACCTTACACAGTGAATCTGCAAATGAGGTGCATCTCAAACGTTTGACTTCATGTCGCAGGTGTAAGCATAGTGTAGGTACTACCTCAGTGTTAGCTGCTGATAAGAGTGCAGCTGTGAATAATTAGTGGGAGGGAGACAGAAATCACAACAACAATTCAGACCACCTTACTTCATTGGGTGTGTCACCCAGCATACACTTATAAAGTGTAGAAGTAACTATAGCAAGCTTTTAAATGAAAGTGAGCAGTACACATTTCTCAGTTTTGTTCACTAATAGCCACACTCTCCTGCCTTTGCTGAAAATTGTTTTTTACTGTCTTAATTATAGCAGGACAATTATACAAAATGCCCTATGGACTGCATGTCTGAGAGTACAGCACAGATAAGAGAAAAATTAACACAATACAAAGTGAAGACAGAGCTGCTTTGGTGCAAACAGTACTCACAAATGGTTGTGTGATCACTCGTTGCAATATATATATATATAAGTGACATGTACAAACAACTGAGAGCATACAAGTGCATATGTCTTGTTAGTACTGAGGAAGAATTGTGACTTTCTTGTACGCACAATGATTTGCATTCCTGCTGCAAAGTTGTTTATGTAGCAAAGAGAGGTAAGACACCCCTAGTGTGTTTTGTAGGTTCATTAATATAACTGTTCAAATCCAGAATTGTGCAAAAATCTGTAATATGTGTTAAAATTTATTTTGCAATATAGTTTTTTTTTATATTAATATTTGTATAGTGTGTGACTAAGAGCAAATACAGTGAAATGGTTAAATACATTAAAATTAATGGAAGTTGCTTCTATGATAAAGAAAGCATAAATTTCCACTAAGATCCAGCAATAAAAATCACTTGCAGATCACTAAAGCCAATCACTCTGCTAGTGAAGCACTATTCTCTTGCACCATAGCCAAATTATGGAACTCCCTCCCACCCACAATTACCTCCATACCATCATGCACCCACTTCAAAACTTTACTAAAAGCGCACATAAAAACATGCAGGCTATGCCCTTGCAACTCCCATTCTAATTTCACCCACCCCATCCAACCACTACCTTTCTTTCCACTCCACTAACTACCTTAATTATAGCAAGCTCAGATGCTCATAAGCCTAGTACTTATTATACAGCAGGAACCTCTTATTGTAACATTTGTTAATGTATGCTATGTACTTCACAGATAAAGATTCTAGTTGTCTACTGATGTACTATGTTCTTCATCTGTAAAATGTTGTAAGTAATTGCTATGTAAATTGTTAATCGCTATGTAATCCAATGTAACTACTGTCTGTTTATTTTAACTGTGGAGCTTTTCTCCCTGGGCCTCTGCTAAAAATGGACCTACGTCTAGTCGGACACTCCCGATCAACAAATATAAATAATATAAAATAAAATAATAAATACATTACAGGTGTGAACCTAGCATGTGTATGTGTGTAGCACACCTGCTAAACATGATGAAGTACACAGTATATAGTATATGTAGATCATGGTTGAATTCTCACATTTATCTTTTAATGATGAAACCTAATAAGCACTCAGTTGTGTGGAGAAGATGCTTGCTAGAATGCTATGAAAACAAAAATGTCAAGCACTCCAACAGCTGGCTGAGTGAAGGGACAGTGATGGCAGTTCTGAGGGAGAGGACTAAATTCTCACTGTCCCCATGCTTAACAGGCATGAATGTCCAATATCCCTCCCTATCTCCTATCATGGTGTGATCCAACCTTTTGTGTCCCTCACCATCCCTGCCTATGTCTTGTTTTTCCTGTTTATCTGCATCTGCTTCCTCACCTACCCTGCTTATTTGAACCTGACATATCAATGCCCCTTACCCAACATTACTCTCTTACTGAAATAAAATTAAAAAAAAGGTCACCTGTCCCATACATAGCTCTCCACTTCACACGTGTCTTCTCAACACACTTGAGTCAGTCCGATTGGATATACAACATGATTCATTGTTGTCACCCATTTTTGTTGATGTGACAAACCAAATTCATCCAGTATTATATGCATGTTCATTTTACACTGATGAAAAAGTGGATAGCTATGGTTCTTTCTTAATCCCCCCCCCCCCGCAGATTCCTGTATTGTTTTCCCTTTGTCCTGCCTGCTTGTTCACCATTTCACCACATTCCTATCTACCCAATTTTCTTGTCTTTAATCTGGTCAAAAAATAGAATCACACATCACACACATG
>NC_056731.1:1445925935-1445958435 GCF_019279795.1 Protopterus annectens | reverse complement strand
TGAAATGTTAAAGGAAATACATAACTAAGTGCAGAGCTCTTTGTGCATGCCCCCACCCATACTCAACTGGAAAAAACAGACAATCTGCTAGCTGACGGTTTGTCTCATACTTCACCACCATGTCCCTACTGCCACCAGCCAAAATACATGGAGACATTACTCAGTTTATTTTCTCAAAAGATCAGCTAATTTGTGCACTCTCTAAGGCTAAAAACACTGAATAAATGGGCCCTGACAACATCCAAGGTTGCCTGTTCCATGACTTAAAACCTGACCTAGCAGACACAGTGGGAACCCTACTTAAACACAGCCTACAGACAGTCTATCTTCTGTTTGAAGTGAGTACAGCAACATTCATCTCTCTGAACAAGGGGAGACCATTGCCTGATGCAGGGACTTATAGACCCATAATCCGGACTCTCTTCATCTGTGAGTCAGACCAATGACTCATTATGTCATTAATTATTATCAAAAAGGATATAGGTAATCTCCCAACTGTGTATCAAACACATTTCTCATCTGTTAAGGTTATATCATATCTGCTAACTCTGGTTGATGTCTTCAAGAAGGTCATCAAGGACATGTATGAGTTAAAGACTGTCATCCAGCGTAACTTGACCTGGCCAAGGCATTTGACACAAATCCACTGTCGGGTATTACAGATAAACTGTCTCAAGTAGGCATAAATACCTACATCACCAAGTGGGTAAACAAATGGATCATGGACATGACATATACTGTCAAAGTGTGTGAAATTGCCTCTTGCTAGAATCCATTGGCCAGGTCTGTACCTCAGAGCTGGTACTGGGCCCTTTCCTGTTCAGTATTTTAGTCTCATAAGTGAAGCCACCTTACACATCCTTTGTCTAACCATCTTTGTGGATGACTGTAAATTATGGGCAATCATTGAATCAAAAAATGCTACTGAAATACTGCAGAATGTATTAACACACACTAATGATTGTTGCCACAGCCAAGAAGACACACTAGATGAACAAAGAGCATGACCATTTCCTTTTTGAAAGCAAATACATAAGCTAATTACAATATAGACAACACATTCCTATGAACCAACCAAGTGGTATGTGACCTGGGTACTCAGGTAGATAGTAAGCAGAATTTCCACCAGCATGTGACCACAGTGGTGACAAAACCTTTGTATGTAGCACAAATCTTGAGTATGGCCAGGGCATACACATCAAAGAACATCATAGTCTCATTGTTCTCAGCCCTCAACACACCAACAACTGAGCACAATGCACTGTTTTTGCATGTGCCTCACCACACATCTTCCAGGAATGATTTACACAAGTTTATCTCTTTTGTCACAGTGAACTCATAAGTCACGTTGGACAGTAACCAGTAATCCTTTTGTTGTTAAACATTATCTCTCTTCTGCTGCAGGATGCCATACTAGTGTATTTTGAATACGTCTTTACTGAGTTGTAATACCAGAAGCAAAAACCCTGTATATTTCTCCAGGATTTTGTTTTCACTCTCAGCATTTCATGGCCAAGCTACCATAGTTTGAAACAACTAAGTTGTTGTGTCTTTCGGCTTATCCCGGTTAGGGGTCGCCACAGCAGAACTCCAGTCCGCTAATGTTTGGTAGTGGATTTTTTACATGCCGAGTTACCAGCCCTGATGCACAACCTTCAACGAAGGCATGCCCATTCACACATGCCTCCACACAGAAGACGCTCTAGCTGAGAATCAAACGGAACAACGTCTTGCTGTGAGGCGACAACGCTACCGCAGCACCACTACCGCGGGTTAGTTTGAAACAACTAAGTGGTAGGTCTAATTTAGTATTGAACTGTGTTGAAATTAAGAAAGATCAAGTGCAAAACTTTGTTTTACCATTTATTTTTCTTATAATTAAGCTCTCAACTTGTAAAGTGTGTTTTTATTCTAAAATGTGTAGTTTTTACTTTAGTTGCTTCACTGGACCCATATTTATTAAGTTTAACAAACTGTTGTTTCTATTTACTGTACACTGAATAACTGTCCAATTACTTCCTGATTCCATGCCATCTAGGCCTCACCTTCTGACTATGTATTAGAAAGGGGAAAACAGTTCTGCAGTGGGTTGACATGTTTTCTGTAGTCTGCAGCAGATGTTATTACTAAGTAACCAGAATGCAGCACAATCAGTCAGTCAGTCAGACAATAGATAAATCCATCTAAATTCAAATGAAAGGTAACAGAAGTAAGACAAAACAGGATAAGGTTCTTAGTAAGGTATATAATGCTTAGCATACAGTGTAATAAATGGATATTAGGGAGAAAACTACTGATATGTGAATCACCTCAATGACAGACCTACTCTACAGCATGTTTCTATGTTATACCACAAAGAATTAATGCTTGATAGTTGAATGTATCGAATGCTTTTGATAAGTCAAGAAAAAAATGCAGAGACAAGGTACAATAACTACAATAACTTTTGGTAGGATAATACTGAAAGGCACTAGAATAAGAAGTTGGTAAATTCCTAGAGAAACATGTCTTAATAACTGTTATGAACAGCTTTACATTGTGAACCCTATTTGGCTGTGTCTGCTGTTGGTCTACCTCAGTGCTGCCGTGTCAGTTTGCCAAACATGTAAAAGCCGAGCAAGCACCCATATAAGAATATGTGTGTATCTGTGTGTGTGTGTTTCTGATATTTTAGCTAAAAACCTTCTGTAAAATGTGTATTTTTGCACTAACAATAGTGCAATCTTTATTATATCATTAGCTGCTAGCTCTCTTGGTTATTGTATAAATCACTGTAAAATGTGAATTTTTGCTTGAAGCACTTTTGCTCATTATATAACCTACCACACTGTTGCTAAAATTGGTCCTTTGTGATCCAGCCATTATCTGTTAAACATGTGACCTAATGAATAAGGCATCTAACTTCAAATCAAAAAACTGTACATACGAGACCTCCCATGGTTGTCAAAAAAAGGTTGTATCTTAAGACTTCAGTGCGTAGCTACAAGACCTTCCTTGGTTGTCAAAAAAGGGTTGTATCTTATTTCAGTGCGTAGCTGTTGACCAGCTTTTGTGGGGGAGGAGCCATACAGACTTTAAATATCCAGAGGTTTGTTAACTGTGTACCATTGTACAATTAAAAGAAGACACCTAGAAACTGCAGAAACAGAGGGGAAGAACACAAAGTCCTTTTCCATCTGGGCCCTGATTGATTCAACACACTGTAATGTCTTATTCAGCTTCCTAGGGCCAGGCCTGCAGTGCACCAGACACTGCTAAGGATAGAGACTTCCATGTTCCAGCTCATGCCATTCAATCTCTCAGAGCAAGAAATCTGGACAAAGCCATATGCAAAAGTGGGGCAAAGGCCCAAAAAAAGGGGCAATTTTTAAATATTGCTCTTACAAACTTAGAGAGTTGATTGAATAACAGATTTTGCATTAACATGAATTTTCTGAAGGGTATGAAGTCTGAAACTCAAATGTCCGTTATTATTTTCTAACTTTAGTGTTTAATGATTTGCACTAATTTGCCAGAAAACCACAATTTTATGGAAAATGGACCAGAAATATGAGGCAAAAATCTGGACTTTCTGTGAAAATCTGTACAGTTGAGAGGTATGTTCCAGCTACCTGAACTGCAGTTGTACTGAAGGATCAAAGCAGCTGATTTTGATGATAATCATTTGAAATATCAAGACCCACTTCACCAAGTCCTGAAATATGGCAACTGACTGGCCAAAAAAATGACTTGCATATACCACGTAAAAAGATGGCCATCTTGCAGAATATTCCCTTTTCTCCAAGGTATAGCAATCTTGGACTTAATATATATGCCTGTGGGTGTGGGGAGTGCAGGTGGGCTGCCCCCTGCAAAAAACAAGTTTAAGGGAGAAAAGCAATGATTTAGATTCTCTCTTATCCTATATTTTCCATTTGGGGGGGGGGGGGTTATATCAGCACTCAATGTTACAAGTGCAGACATTTCAAATAGGAAGCCAATTTTGATTGACCAGCTTCTGCAAGGGTGAAGGTTTGATTTTTACTCACTAGCTTATGTGGAGGCAGAACTTTACAGACTTTAATAACCAGAGATTTCCTCAGTTCAGTGTTCCTTAGTGCTGAGTTGATGGCAGTTCTCTAACAGACTATCCAGAGAAAACCCTAGGAGATTACAAAGAAGGACAAAGCCAAAAAGCCACTTTCCATTTGGTTTCTGATTGATTCAACACACTATAGATACTTCAGTGACCTTATATGACTGGGTCTGCAGTATACCAGTGCCTAGATTGAGGAAAAACGTCCATGTGCCATCTACATAAGTGTGGGTTCCACTGAATAATCTGAGTCCTGGTTTTGACTAGCCAGCTTCTTGCAGGGTTGGGAACTTACAGGCTTTAAATAACTAGAGGTTTGCTCATTTCAGGTTTTTCAGTGCTGAGCTTCTGAGAGTTCGTTGACACAAAGCCTGGAGAAGGCATTAGGAGACAACAGAAGATAACAAGTCCACAAAGCACTTTTCTTCTGTATTTTGAAATATTCTAAACATTACAAGGACTTCAGTGACTTCCTCCAATTGACTTAGCAGTGCACCAACCTCTGGTGACAGCAGAGACTTCCACATACCGGCTTTATTAGCTTAGGTTCTACTGAATAATCAAAGTGCCTGATTTAGATAGTCCAGCTTCTGTAGGGGTGCAAATTTAATTTTACACAACCACTTCACTGTATTTATTTTATTTACTCTTTAGTCAAAAACTATCACTGCAGCACTCAATGTTTCTATAGTCCACTGCTACATCTAAAACACTCTAAGCATCTAACCTTCAGTTATCACCACAACAGGTAACATTTTCAGTTAGCACTTAACCTACATATCCAGCCAACAGCTACAAGGCCACATTGTGTTAATTCTGCTTCCTTGGCTAGCTTTATCAGCCTAGGAATCTTGTGACATTATAGCAACCACCTCATGTTTACCGACAATTTACTATGATTGCCGAATATAAACTCTGTCTGTGAGAGATGTATTTACATAGACAAATGGAAGGCACATCTCTCAGGTTTTATCAGTAAGCATAAACTCATGCATGCTGAGATCAAAAACTACTATGCAAACCCTCCAAGGTACATGGTTTAGCACCTCGTCCGTACAGCAACTCACTACTAGCTTAAATGTATCAGCATCAATGTCTAATACCAACAGAATTACATATAACGTTAAAAGGAAACACCAAGTTAAAAAGGCAGTGCTCATAAGGTAGAAGGATTCTGCAGCTAAATTAATAATACCTGAAATATTCTAGTTATTGGTGACACCATTGTCAGGTACACAGACCTCATACATGTCAGCATGACAAAGGACAGGTTGACCATCAGTTGCCTTGTCAAGTGCTGTGACTAGGAATGTCAGCTAGGAGTAAGAATGTTGTTAGTTGCTCCAGATCTTGTCATTGTTTATTTTGGACTGAACAGTTTCAAGTGGTCCATCCTGGAGGAGATGCTAATAAATATGAAAGATATCTCGTCATATGTTTTTATGGAGGATAAATCCCTTGTGTTGAGTAGTACTCCTCTGCCTTCACTACAATGATACTGAAATACAAATCAGCCATCCCTGACTGCAACAATTGTCTATGTAAATAGTGTGGTTCTAGGGGAATCAAGTTTGTGATAGTCTATGGGAACATGGTAGACACACATTCCTGATTTAACAGCGATGGGCTATACCTGTCCTTTGAGGTTTTCCACATATTGAGAAAAACATTTTCCAACTCCACAGTAACTTTTTTAGCTAAAATTAAATTGCTACACATTCCAGTCTGACAAGTTCAAATCTGACAGATGTCACTGTGGCTAGAATCAATGTAAGAAGTGTCAGAAGCAACATGTCTGACTTGGAAGCTTTCCTTTATCTGGATAATGTAAACATCTGCCTACCCAGTGAAGATGGTTCCAATCTCCAGAGCACAGTCCTTCTATACTGAGCTCAAAATCACTGCCACTAGCAATGCCATATCCATATCTATTAGAAATCTTACAACCATGTGCCTCATCCCAAATGGCCTCAAATTTGATTTAGTATAAGTCTAAATCACTTTCAGCAAAACATTTTTTTACATTATCAGTAATTGTAGGTCCCCTCTATGGCCTAGCAGGAACAAACTGAATACCTATATATTCTCCTTCACTAGGAGTCAAACACTACATATTATTAGGAGACTTTAATTAACCAAATATTAGTTGGTCCATTTGCACGTGTTAGTTGTTATTTCCTGTAATTTCTCATATAAATGTTTAAGATCCCTCCACTAAATAGTTCATCACCCTACTAGAGGTCCAAGCCTTCTAGACCTTCTCTTAGCCAGTTCTCTTGCCGCTTATCAGCCTTACAAGCATCCCCTTCTGTAGTTAAGTCAGACCATTTAGCTACATCTTCTGCTTCAATACCAGCCTTCCTAGTCTTAGCCCCAACAACCTATCTACATTCGGAGTATTTAGCAAAACTAGCTTACTAGATTTTATTGTTCATTTAGAAAAACATAAATAGTCCATTCACATTGAATCCCTGAAAATTTATACACAGCCCTTAGAAATTTATTTTTTCAGGTAATAAATTACCATATAGAGAAAACTATGTCAAAAGCAAAACAGTAAGTACACTAAACGTCTAATCTGGTGGAATGATCAGAAATTGTATATCAAGAAATGTAAGCTTCTATTAGCATCAGTCCTGGCTAGCTAACCATTTTTGTTGATAATTTCCCCAGGTTGCTATGCTGTAGGATGGAAGGTGTCCTTTATGATTTGTTTTACACTAGTATCAGTCCACTGTTTTATATATTGATCCTGCTTGGCATTATGGCTTTTCAGACTTATTAATCGTGTGGGATAGAGGCTTCAGATCAGGGCATGCCCTGTGATTGCTGCAACAATGTCTACTTACAGCTCGTGACCTGTCTGCTTAGCAATCTTTTCTTCAGATGTCAGGTCATGTTTCAAATGCTGCCCTCCCTTTCCACTTCTTAATACAAGGGCATTAATAGGCTTACAAATTTGTGATAGTGTTTGTGTTTGTTTCTTCAGAAGACAAAGGCAGAAGAGTGTGCATCTGTTAGTAGTGAGGGATTTTAACATTTATTCAGTTGTCAGGATCATGGGCAGCAGTTCAGACTCTATGTGGTGACACCATGGAGACGAGTTGTATAGACCAACTGCTTTAGGCATCAGTTGTGGTGCACAGTATCTTCTAGATAGGAGAATATGGATCACAGTCTGCATGCTATGTCAGTATTAGCCATTTGATAGTGTAAAAATTGGCTGTTATATAATTTGGTCACATTAATGACTGTTGTGAAAACTGGGCCTGGGTACTTGCCAGTGATCAATGCACTGAACATCCAGCCTGCTTTGACCTATGCACCGGACCCATGATAATGGAGGAGGGGGTCTATGTGTCTCTATTGACCAGTGTGTCTCTGCCATAAAGTCTAGCAGTACTTGATCAATATGCTGCTGGTCAGTCAGTGGCCAGTTGCTTATCTTTGGTTACCTGGGATAGCTCTGTTCATAGGTTCATAGGTGATTACTAGGTTAATGCCATAAGAGCCTTTACAAGCCTAGCCAATAATACCCAGGATATGACAGTATTATATCTTAATTCCCCAGATATGGGATGGGGTAGTATCAGTGTGCTGAGTTCTTGGGTGTTGGAGCCCTGAGTCATTTTACAGACTGCCTCTGTCCATAAGGGAAATGGACACTACCCTGGGAGTGAATTTACAGTTCCTCATCAATTTATTCAAATCTTTTTAAAGAGAGTGAGGGACAGGCTTTGTTTTACAAAGATGGGAAGTTTATTCCAGAGACAAGGTAGCCTTTGCGATATGAATCTGTCACTGCCAAATATCTGTCAAATAATTTTCAGGTCCATGACACCTTTAATTTTCATATACATTTCTTGTGAATATGTAACATTTTCATCAGGGTTGGATCAGAGAATGCCCTGTAGGTTAGCTATCAGTCACGTCTCAATAAACAATATGAGATGGAGTAAAGGGAAAGGGTCCTTTAGTAGGTCTGCATAAGACATGTGTCTTACTCTTTGTATTTTTAGTAAGAAACCTCTGGGGCCATTCCAGTTGGTATAAGTGCCTGGTTAGGTACATGTAGGAGGGAGCATTGTACTTGATTATGGGCCTGTTAAGGGCTGAGTACAATGACATGATGACTTCCTTTGAACTTGATGCCTTTATTGCAGAACAGACTCACAAACTGATAGATAAATAGATGGATAGATAGACACATATGACACACACACATACATACACACACACACACACACACACACACACACACACACACACACACACACACACACACACACACACATACACACACACATGCAAATATGTATGTCTCTCTCTCTCTCTACATATATATATATATATATATATATATATATCTATTTTTTTTTTTTTTTTTTTTTTTTTTTTTTGCATGTCTGTGCATGCATGTATGCACAGAGGTATATTCATATTCATTGAATACACCCATTGTCAATACCCTAAATATTGATGTCTTTATGTCAGCACTGTGTATGTGGACAAGCAAGCCCACAAGCACCTAGAATTAGCCCTGTCACATGCAAAAAGTAAACAAGCAAACAAATAAAACATTCATTTTTTCAGTGGGGCAAGCCCCATCTCACCCCCTGCTAGTTATATATACTAACTCAGGGATCACACAAACATGAGGTAAGGGCATATTCCCCAAATCTGGAAATTGTTTGATCTTAGACACCTGTCAACCAGCTGTTTAGTCAGTCATAAACAATTGACTAAGCAGATGTTGACCAAGTATATATATATATATATATATATATATATATATATTTGCACATTTTCTTTTCTCAAAGTAATAGGCAAATTTTGCCTCTCTTCTATCAGGCATAATATTTACATTATGTTTTAGAATGTTCATTATGTTCACCTGCACATTCATAACTTGTGGTATTGTTTTATAAACTACCATTCCCTGCTGTGACTATCTACCTTGCCTTGTCCACTGCCATTTTTCATTATCTGTGCTACATAGCACTTGGCTAATGCCCATGTTTAAATTTTCATTGTCTGTTCAATTGGTACTTATTACTTTTTTATATCATCTCTGACCTCACTGCACATTTCTACTAACTTTAATATCCTGCACAGTAATTCTGCACTTCACTCACATTCTATCACGTTTCATTACTACGTAAGGTCAACATTCCTAGGTCTTCTGCTTCTGACATTCAGTCCACTGTAGTGTAAACCATTTTTTGCTACCTTGATGAACCGGGTTAATGAAAACCTAGATATTGTAATGCTGCTTTGTGATTCAAATGCTTCCTTTTCTTTGTGTTTGTTTAATAATAGCTTTAATAGTGCTTCATGTTGCTGAGTATGTCTGCCAAATGAGCCAAAGGAGCTTATATTCTTTGACCTTGTATCAGTGGTTATCTTCCTAGATCAGTTTTACTTTATTCAAGAAATTGTTTCACTGCAATGTTTGCTCATGTGGAACATTTCCCAAATTATGTTGTTATTCTTTGAAATGTAAGTTTATTAGTGAATCTTACCACCTTATTTAGTGTTCATTAGAGTGGAACAATTATATAATTTATGTGCATTTTGTTAGGCTTGAATTATATTCGTATGTAATGAAATGCAGCTGATAATTACAAATGCTTCATCCAAGAAAAAACAGTATTATTTGGTCATTGTGAAAAAGGATATAATGTATTTTGCTGAATAATAAGAATATCAAACTTTTCTGTTCATGCATAAGATGACATTCACTGATATACAAATCCATTTTCATTCTTACGAAAAATATGTATTAGCATACCAAGAAACTTTCTATTTTTATTTTTGAACTACAGTGAGGATTCTGCTGAAAATAAAGCAGACTGTCTAAGCAGTTGAATGTATCATTAAAGTGTGATTGCATTCATGCAATCACTTTGTATCATTTCTCTGATAAAACACATTAAAAAGGGTTTTATGTTGTCCATCCATATCATATAATGCCTATGAAACACATACTACTACTATTAATAATAATAATAATAATAATAATAATAATAATACTGATTCATACAGTGCCTTGTATTTTGTAGTTGAAAGTTGCCCAACATAGCTTAAGCTTGTCTAACATGTAAGATACACTGAAAATGTTAATGCACTTGAATGACAGAAGTCTTCTTTTCAAGCACAGTGTGAGTTCTTTTTGGCTGAGACACATATTTTGCAGGGGTTTATGGAAATCTGAATAAAGTATTTATTCCATTTGTTTGACTGAAAGTCTTCTATTTTGTATATGTTTTATACATGTGTTTGTCCAACCATTTGCTCTTTTTCTATATTTCTTTTATAGAATTCACGGTCATAGGGCACCAGAGTGTACAACAGGGAGCAGCAGGTATAATGCACAGTCTAGTTCTGTGGGACATGTCATGCTTCTGCTTGGCACTCATGCTCTTCTATAACTATGATCACATGCAAACCTGGGGTCAATTTAATGACATCACTCTACCTGCAAATGGGTCACTGGAAGTCTGGAAGACAGAAAAAAACAAGAAAATCCATGGAAGCAATGCCTTCTACTCACAGATAGTATCCTTGCCAACCAATTATACAGAAAAAAACCCAGAGAACTTACATATAGTATTTTACTTTGGTGTGACCTTAAAAGATGATTTTTGGAGGCAGCAGTGTCCCCTACCTCATAAGTGGGTGACTTGCCACCCCACACAAGCTTATCTAATTATAATGAACAACAGGGTCACACAGCCAATGGGAAAGGGTCATAGTTTTTTTTTTTTCAAAACTGATCAAGACAGTCATTAAGTTGTTTTTTTTTTAAGTAAACAACCATTCCCTCCCTCTGTATCACTCTATCTCTGTGCATTAATTTGTAACATTACTGTTATTTGACTGTAGCCCATTCAACATTTGAAGTGGCATTAGACACATTACATTTTCAACAACTGTGGCAAATAACATTTTCACAAATGCATTTACTATAGCAAACCTTTGTTTAATAAAGTTTAAATCAGTGTTATTCATTACTAAAACAAAATACAAACTTTTTTTTTGTTTTCTTTTTCTGGTACAATTAATCAGTTTTAAGGTATGAGTTGTGTATATGAGCAATGCAATTAGCTATGCATAGTGAAGCAGGATATATGAAAAAAAGAAGGTGATAAAAAGAAAGTGAGGTGATGTATCTGCTTTGCAGATTTCTGCTTTCATTAAGCAGTCATAATAATACAAAAGCAGGGAACAAAACCATCAAGCTGGGACTCTATGAATAGAAATATGATTTATTTTCAATTGGTAGTTAAGTCATGGCATTTTTTATTTTCTGTAAGAAAAAGCCCATCAAGAACCCTTCACTGTTTATCTGATTCACAGGTAATTAGTTGGCATTCATACATTCAGAATTTATAGTAGGGCCTAATGCACATCCTGGATGTCCTACAGAGTGCAAGATGTTTCGTTTATGATACTATATTAGTCATAGTTCTTCATTCATGCTGAGTTAGGAAGAATGCACATTTCAACTTAATTGTGATATACTTCTTAGATATCGTCAAAAATATTTTAAGATTTTTCTTTTCCTAGCTGAAGCAGAAATGAAAGGAATTAATTCAAAGTGATACAGCTGTGACATTTATGAAGGGGTTTAATCTGAAGATTATTATAATATAGCAATAACCCATGCCTGGGTGTGGGTAATGCTGGATTTACCCATGGTTGGTGTGGTTTGGTCACGAGGGCGAAGCTCGAGTGGCCAAACAAAGACAACCGTGGGTAAATCCTGCATTACCCACACCCAGAAGTGGGTTATTGCTATTATACAATGACATTATTTAAGAAAAAAAAAAATACTTTTCTTAAATAATGGCATTATATAATGCCTTCTTGCTGCCCTTCCACAGCTGTCTGGTATTCTGAGGCAGTTCTGATGTACTGCACATGCGTATGCTTACGCAGTACATCAGAGCTGTGGGCAAAAGCAATGGAGAAAGCAAAATCTCCATTGCTTTTTACAAACTGTCTCGCTATGTTAAAGGAGTTTAACATAGCGAGACAGCTTTAAAAAAAGCAACGGAGAATCTCCGTTGCTTTTTTTAAAGCTGTCTCACTATGTTAAACCCATTTAACATAGCAAGACACCTTTAAAAAAAGCAACGGAGATAGGAAGATCTCTGTTGCTTTTTTTAAAGCTGTCTCGCTATTTTAAACTGGTTTAACATAGCGAGACAGTGTGTAAAAATCAATGGAGATCTTGCGTTCTCCATTGCTGTAAAAAAAGAGTTATACTAATGGAAAAAGTCTGGGTGACTGGACCTTTTTCCATTACAATAACTCTTATTTACAACATGCACGCTGACTAATCAGCGTGCATGTTTTGGAATATTAATGGGGGGGGGGGGGCATTATATAATGGTGAAATATTCTATTCAGAAAAAAAAACTGAACTAAAATTTTAACATATTTCTCATAACTTGTCATCATACAACATTTTCTGAGTGGTACAGTCTTTTAGTTTTATTTTTTTTTACTGCGCTTTCTATTGTAGAAGGTTACCTATTTCCTTTTCTCATAACTGTCTCATTCAGTTTCTTTGCTGCCTTTAAGTCATTCAATAAATTTCCATTTTTATAGCAACAAAAATAGACTACTAGATATGATACAATTAAATGTTAAGCTAGTGATACTCTTTTTTTCATTTACTACCTGGACTAGATAACAATCTACCTTCCTTCACCATATCTGCTTTTCCTCTTTAAAATGTTCCTGTTCTGCTACCAAACTCCTTAACTTCTGTATCATCCCCACCTCTTCTTCCTGGCTTCATGCTCCTTCTTCCTATTACTCTACTCTTCCCATTTTTCGATCAGATTGAATTGTCTGCGCACGTGTTCAGAGACTGTATTTTATTATATATATAACTTCTGATTGTTTGCATATGATTTGCCCTGTGTGACTTTAATTAATGAATTGTTGCCTGGATTACAGCCCAGGGCATGTCTGAAAAGGTTCCTTGGACCAGTGCAATTACCTGGTTACCAAATGTCCAATAAATAAATGAATAAATAAATAAATATAGTACATACTATGAAGCAATCACCATTCACATATAGATATATAACATTCTTTCTGACATATATCTATATATTTATAGCTATATATATATCTCTCTCTCTATATATGTGTATGTGTGTGTATGTGTGTGTATGTGTGTGTGTATATATATATATATATATATATATATATATATATATATATATATATATAAATATCTCTCTCTCTCTCTATATATATATATATATATATATATATATATATATATATATATATATATATATATATATATATATATATATATATATATATATATATATGCGCATCTGTGTGTGTGTGGATAATCTATTGTTCAAGTCATGGCCCATGCTTGTACACATTTAATTGCATTTTCATTAGTTCATCTAACATAAATTGCATGGTTAATGAATTTCATTTAATATGCCTCTACAGTTGCAAAGAATTAAGAAGATTACTAATGAAAACGAGCTAGTAAAGATGTGCAGCAGGTAAGGGTTATAAAGGATAATGAGGGAAACGTACTCACAAGTGAGAAGAGTGTGTTGAGCAGATGGAAAGAGTACTTTGAGGGGCTGATGAATGAAGAGAATGAGAGGGAGAGAAGGTTGCATGATGTGCTGATAGTGAATCATGAAGTGCAGTGGATTAGCAAGGAGGAAGTAAGGATAGCTATGAAGAGGATGAAGAACGGAAAGGCTGTTGGTCCAGATGACATACCTGTGGAAGCATGGAGGTGTTTAGGTGAAATGGCAGTTGAGTTTTTAACTAGATTGTTTAATGAAATCTTGGAAAGTGAGAGGATGCCTGAGGAATGGAGAAAAAGTATTTCGGTACCGATTTTTAAGAATAAGGGTGATGTGCAGAGCTTTAGTAACTACAGAGGGATTAAACCGATCAGTCACAGCATGAAGTTATGCAAAAGAGTAGTGGAAGCTAGGTTAAGAAGGGAGGTGATGATTAGTGATCAGCAGTATGGTTTCATGCCAGGAAAGAGCACTACAGATGTGATGTTTGCTTTGAGATTGTTGATGGAGAAGTACAGAGAATGTCAGAAGGAGTTGCATTGTGTCTTTGTGGATTTAGAGAAAGCATATGACAGGGTGCCTAGAGAGGAGTTGTGGTATTGTATGAGGAAGTCGGGAGTGTCGGAGAAGTATGTAAAAGTGGTACAGGATATGCACGAGGGTAGTGTGACAGTGGTGAGGTCTGCGGTGGTAGTGACAGATGCATTTAAGGTAGAGGTGGGATTACATCAAGGTTCATCTCTGAGCCCTTTCTTATTTGTAATGGCGATGGAAAGGTTGACAGATGAGATCAGACAGGAGTCCCCATGGACTATGATGTTTGCAGATGACATTGTGATCTGTAGTGAGAGTAGGGAACAGGTGGAAGAGACCCTGGAGAGGTGGAGATATGCTCTAGAGAGAAGAGGAATGAAGGTCAGCAGGACTAAGATAGAATATGTGTGTGAATGAGAGGGAGGATAGAGGAATGGTGAGGATGCAGGGAGTAGAGGTGGTGAAGGTGAATGAGTTTAAGTACTTGGGATCAACAGTTCAGAGTAATAGTGAGTGTGGAAGAGAGGTGAAGAAGAGAGTACAGGCAGGATGGAGTGGGTGGAGAAGAGTGTCAGGAGTGATTTGTGACAGACGAGTACCAGTAAGAGTGAAAAGGAGGGTCTACAAGAGGGTAGTGAGGCCAGCTATATTATATGGGTTGGAGAAAGTGGCATTGACAAAAAGGCAGGAGTCAGAGCTTGACGTAGCAGAGTTGAAGATGTTAAGATTTGCACTGGGTGTGACAAGGATGGACAGGATTAGGAATAAGTATATTAGAGGGTCAGCCCAGGTTGGAAGGTTTGGAGACAAAGCCAGAGAGGCAAGATTACATTGGTTTGGACATGTGCTGAGGAGGGATGCAGAGTATATTGGGAAAAGGATGCTAAGGATGAAGCTACCAGGTAACAGGAAAAGAGGAAGACCTAAAATAAGGTTTATGGATGTGGTGAGAGAGGACATGCAGGTGGTTGGTGTGACAGAGCAAGATGCAGACGATAGGAAGGAATGGAAACAGTTGGCCTGCTATAGCGACCCCTGACTGGAGCAGCCAAAAGAAGAAAACTAATGAAAACACATTATTGTATAAATAACTACCAACAACAACAACACCGAAACAAGCAAATCAAATAAAACGAGTCAACACTGGGGACTGTTGTTCTTTTCTACCATAAAGGTCCCTATAAAATATTCTATTTTCTTATACACATTATGGAAAACAGATTAACACATTAAATTAACTAAATGGCCTTAAGTGGCATTTATTCAGAACCTTCAAAATTATTAGCCAATTATCCTCCATTTCTAGCATAAGTAAGCATTGCAAACTAAAAAGCCTTACCTTCAGCTTCTTTCCATATTTCTGCTATACTTAGTTCTTTGTCTATTTCCTCTATAGTCCTGTTCTTCCAATGATGAGCTGCTGATATCTCTGGACATTCCTACCTACAAGTGGACATTTCAGACCTACATCTAGGAGGTGTCTTACTTAACCCTGTTCTGCTTGTTAAGTACATATTTTAATATTCTGATGCTCACATCCCCAATTCAAGGTTAATAATGCTGATCATGAGTGACAATAGCCTTAGAACACACCTGCCCAGTCTTTGCAGCCACCATGAAATACCCTTTAATCTGCTAATTTCATTACTCCATTAACACCAGTACAAGGGGAGAAGGGCAGGAACATTCATTGCAACTTATGTAGAGTGCAGAAAGAAAAATTGTCTGAATATGTATGTATCTATCCACCATCACAGTGTTCTAAACCACTAAAAAGGATTCCATTGACATTTTCCTCTTTTATTACTTAAATGAATTCCCATGTGTGTCTCCCAAAGTTCCTAACAGACTTTAATGTTTTGGTAACAAAGCATAAAATAAAATATTTGACAAGTTGTTACAGGACATGTTCTAGTCTACTCTTTCCACTTACACAGGTCAGTAGATTTTATCTCCCAACCTATCACTGGATTTTCAAATTAATTAGATGCCTAAGCTGTAACTATTTAAGGAGTCCATTGCTTGAATTACAATATTACTGCTGTTTTTTTTTTCTATAAATACTTTATTTTAATGTGAATATATATTGATGTTCACCGGTTCGATCCTCGGCTGGGGTGCCTTCTGTGTGGAGTCTGCATGTCCTCCCTGTGGTCGCGTGAGTTTCCTCTGGGTGCTCCGGTTTCCTCCCACATCCCAAAGACATGCAGTAGGTCGATTGGACACTCTAAATTGGCCCTAGGTGTGAGTGTATGTGTGTGTGTGTGTGTGTGTGTGTGTGTGTGTGTGTGTGTGTGTGTGTGTGTGTGTGTGTCTGTCTTCTGTGGAAGGTTGGGTGCCGGGCTGGCAACTTGACACTGTAAAACTCCACTGCCAATCACGAGCAGACAGGTGATCTGCTGTGGCAACCCCTAAGTGGGAAAAGCCGAAAGAAGAAGAAGAATGTGAATATATATTGACAAGCCCCATCACTAGCCTTTCAAGGACTATTATTTCACTATATGTCATGTTTTTTAGGCATACCATCCCTATCTCTTTCACCATAAATTAATAGTGTTGGGTGCATTTTAAGTTCTAGGCATTTTGCTAACCTCATTATTTCTGTTCAAACACTATATTTATAGGCACTCCTACGATCAACTCTGATATGTTTTTCTTCAGGAGGATACTGCATATTCATTCATGATATTCATCTTCTATTGCAACAGTGCTTTTTGTCAGATCTACAGGAGAAATTACATGGTTAGGTAACAGTTCAGTAAAGCACATGGATTCCATGAACACATAAGACAAAGATGCATGCTTTTACTTCAAGTTGAACCTATATCAAAGACTGACCCCTGTTAATATGACTAATAATGGTTAATAGCCAGGACTTAGTGCCATCTTAAAAACGCAGTACTTCACATAATGTGGAGTATTCTATTTTTACTGAAGACTGAGATTCCTACTATTCTTGTATCTGAAGTTATGCAAATGTACATAATATATGCATATAAACCATGAATATGACAGTCATGTGAGTTACATTAAACATAATGCAATAAACCACGATATGAACTATTTGCAGTCTTGATCTTGTTTTTTTTTTCGACTAACCTGTCAAAATGAAATTAATAATTATAGTCACTAATTCATAGGTTCATAGGTGAGTACAAGGCTAGCTGACCTTATGAGCCAATTTAAGCCTAGCCAGTTTCTCTTTTTGTGCTAGAATTAACCTATCTCATTTGGTTAGAGACTGTACTTACAGATCCCATGGTCAATAATTATATATTACCCCTAATGAGAATAACTGGAATCATATCACTAATAATTTGAGGGGACCCATGCATGGGATAAAGCATTTAGGAGCAGCCTCTGTTCATTAGTAGTACAGGGGCAGTTCCTGGGTAAATTTTTAGTTTCCCTCCATAGATTCAATTTATGCTTAAACATGGACAGTGATGAGTTTTGTTTAATGTGGATGTGGAGTCTGTTCCAGAGCAGTGGTATTCTATGTGAGAGATACCTGACATCCCAAACCATTCGGTTGATGTTGCAGGAGAGGTTTAGATCCCTAGATCAAGTATTTCTGATACCATTTGACTTGCTGATGTGCAGCAAATCCAGCAGTAGTATGTCAATCTTGAATTTCCACAATTTGACTGCCGAGATCAGGAACATTATGGACAGTATTCATAGTCATTATTCGAATGGATAAAGGCTATCTGTGTTGTTCGCATATTTTCCCCAGCAAAGGTATGATTCATAGAGGGCATTTATGATTAAGTACAATGGCAATGAATAGCCGTAAGAAGATGAAGTTATAATGAGATGTAAATGAGGAATGATATAAATTTATGTATACTACTAAGTCCTTTTCCTGCCAATTTAATATTCATATTCATAATTTGACAAGATTCCTCTACGTACACAGATTTACTATAAAAGGCAGAATCATGCCTTTTCTATTTACTTTTCAATACATGAGGATGCTTTCTTTTCCTGCTAACCTTGCTATTTCATAGTATAAGCTGCTTGTCTTAGCCGAGCCAAAACTGCATTCACCCACTTGTCCACCCTGGCCTAGGAGGCAAAGATATAGACAGAGAATAATTCATTACAATCTTGATAATCAAGAAATTCTTGGCAGGTTCAGAGTTGATAAGGATATTGTAAGGTTCCTAGTGAGTATTTATGGCCCTGGGAGAATGCATGGCCTTCCTGTCTCTATGGTTACTAAAGTATACATAGCCCTCACTATACTTGCCACTGGAAACTTCCAGAGACAGACTGAGGGACCTTTTGGGTATCTCTCATGCATATGCCTCAAGGATACTTTAGCAGTTCCTAGATGTACTATTGGCATATGTGGATCAGTGCATATATTTCCTGGTGCCACCTCAGTACGAAGCCTTTTATGGGGTAGAATATTTCCTTGAGGTATTTGTTCCAATAATTTTTACTCATGTTGCAATTAGTGCCCCATCTGGACCACATGTTGAGCGGTACCACAATAAGAAGTGCTGCCTTTCCATCATTCACCAAGTAATGGGGGATGGATGGGGGTGTATCACCAATGTCTTTGCCCAGCATCCTGGCAGTGTGCATGATTCCAATATCTGGCACAGTAGCTCACTCTACCACTTATTCCTGCATGACATGATGCCCAATGGACATCCTGTTTGTAAGTGGGGATAAAAAAATATATATGTATTAAGTAGTTATTCATGGTAAAATGTAATGCTTAAAACTAAGCCATTCTGCTTTGTTTTGTCTTCCCTCCCTCTTTTCTCTCTCTCTCTCTCTTTTCTTCATTCAGGTAGTGCTAGATATCTATTGGAGCCATAGCTTATGACATCAGTGAGAAATCCAAGTGGAGCTGCTGAAGATAATTTCTATACAGCCCTGTCCCGGACTGATATGTCATCAGGATGGTCTTTGGCCTCCTGAAGATTCATTTTAGGTGCCCAGATAAGTCTGGGTGTGCCCTTCAGTATGTCTCATCTACTTCATGCAGGATGTTTACTGCATTCTGCTCTCTGCATGATATGATCATGTGTCAAAAATGAAAAAAAAATATCATTGTGCTGGTCTGGAGGTGAACTGACCCATGCTGTCATTGCAGCTCCCACTTCCAGTTCTGCTATAACTAATGTTGACCAGCTGGCAGCAGAAGCAAGGGATTTCATGTGACAGGCTCATGAAAATCAACACCGTAGTGGGATCAATGAATGTACCATGGTATAATTGCATCTCAGATTGTCACATGCATGGTTATATGAAAGCATCATATTATGTATGACTCAAGGAATATGTGTCCCAGTAATTACTTAGAAAAAATTTGACTTTATGTCAGACAACATTGCCTGATGATGGTATACCTAAACATGCCTGTAAGCCCCTTGCTTTTGTCACTTTAATGGTAGACCAATTAGGTATAATGTGGCTATAATCCCATATTAGAACACATGACTTGCTTAGGTAACAACATAGATCACATTGTCTCATGTCATCAGTCCTGAGAATGTGTTTCACTACAACTGTGATGGAATGACAATTGATTCACATGACAGCATCAGTATGCAATATAGGCTTTCCAAAGGAAATGTATAATAAACTCTTGTAAAAGGAAACACCATCTACACATGAATATAGCACATGTGGGTGACAATGCTGTTAACAACATGTACGCTGATTGTATGCAGTGATGTCAAGATTTAAATTATATAGCTAACATCACAGGCTAATGAAGGTTTGCTGAAACACAAATGCAACTACAAGATTTATTTGATGACTGTAACATTGCACATTTTAATGGATAAAATTCCCATTATGTATTACCTTCATGTTTCCACTAAAATGTGGTTGCACAGTACAAGCAAAGTGTATAAATATACATCATAAATGTATTTGCAACCTCTTCTGAACAGTAATAGGAAGAAACATACAACCACAGATGGCAGTTATTCTTGTATTCAGTCTCCCTACCTATGTACTGAAACAACCTACCCACAAGTGTATTATATGCACACACCACAGTAGAAATCTGCATTTGAGCCACACTGCATCTTTGAAAGCATGACATCAGCTGTGTCTTGCAAAGGAGATGTGTGTGCAAAATGACTTCTACAGCTAAGTGGAATGCAAAATGTTGTCAGTATTAAGAGGTGTACCACATTCCTGAATCTATTTACAATCAAACCACGCATAGAAGTCAGAAGAGTCTCACTGCTGTATTTGAACTCCCTGTCAGCTGATACAATCTACAAACAAGTGTATTATAAACACACACCACAGGAGAAGTCTGACTGCATGTGTGCCACACTGCATATTTGAAGGAATGACATCAGATGTGTTATGCAAAGGAGATGTGTGTGCAAACATGACTTCTGCAGCTTTGTAGAATTCTAAATGTTGTCAGTGCTAAGAGATGTAACAAACTCATGCATCTATTTACATTCACACACACACACACACACACACACACACACACACACACACACACACACACACACACACACACACACACACACACACACAAAATCAGGAGAGTCTCACTACTGTATTCAAACTCCCTACCTATTGACTGACACAGTCTACATTATACACATTCCCACATTAGAAGTCGGATGTTAGTGGTGTGAGACTGCATTATTGAAATGATGACCTCATCAGTGTGCTGCAGATAGTATGTGTTTGTGGACAGAGTGAAAAGGGGATGTGTGATTGATCTGACCATGTAAATGTTTCTCACAAGTCGGAATCAAATGAGCAGACCTGTTGAATTAATCCTCCAGTGATGCAAATGACCCACCCTCTTACACACAAGTTGATAGTTGTGAGATTAGAACCCCATGCCTATCTAGTTATACAATTTAGAGGACACTGTGCTTAATGCAAGAGTCACCAAGAGTCTGACTTATACAGTGTGAGAGTGCACTTTATAGAGGATGACATCAATGCTGTGTTGCTGAGAAGATGATGATGAGAGAAGGGTCTGACATTGATGTCTACTCACCCTGCAGTGCAAAATTTAGTCCAGGCTACTATTCTATTGAGGTTAGCATTAGTTAAGATCATATTTACACAACTCCATGCACATACACACACATGCACACACACAAGTTGACTGTTGTAAGATCAGAATTCCCTACTTATCTAGTTTTACAACCTAGAGGACACAGTACTTAACACAAGTTCCACTGCAAAAATCTGACTTTGTACTCTGACTGTGCAGTGTAGATAGGATTAACATCTCATTCTGAGCCAGAGAAGATATTGCTATGTTGAAGATTTTGTACAAATCCATATTTGTTGATATGACAGAGTAAGGTCAATGTTATGATTAATAATACATACATACTGCTTACTTATGTCAATTATGCTGTCATTAATGTATGTTTTAGAACTAAGAGTGACATGTACCTACCTGTCTTGTGTATATGAGACACACACTTGTGAAATACAAGATGGACAATGAATCATCCACAGATCATCAGGTTATGATGATGATGTGTAAACCTAAATGAATGGTTACTGATATTAGCAATGGTCTGGGTTCATGCGTGGTCAATGTGGACTGTCAGTACCAAGCATTACTTAATTGTTCCAATGCAGGAGGTGTAGCAAATAATGATTTCTTTGCATCAATGGTGTATGTGGTTGTATATCATTTGTAAGTGTCAGTGCTGCTGTGCAGACCCAACTATCCAGAATGAAGTGATCAATTAACCACACAGTTCACTGCATTTCATGAGTACTTTGCACAATGTTCATGTGATGAAGTAATATAATCCAGTGGCAATAATTATTTTTGTTTGAAATCAGTTCCCAAAGCGCAATACTGAGAAACATATTTGCCCAGATGTTGGCAAAGTGTTAGCACATGTATGTGCGGACTTTGATGTGTTGAACTAGGACTGTGACGTACCAGTTTTTAGTGGTGTTTAGTGGTGTTCCATGGGAACCTTTGCACAAACAAGAATCACAGTGGAAATGCTGTGATTCTGATTACATATTACAACAGATCAGTTTTATCTTCACATGTTGCATACATGTGCTCTGCATATTTTGTTAGACCTTTCGATGTGAGCTCCAAAGCACAAATCAGAAATGAAGTGTTGTGTAACTCATTCACAGGAAAGACACTTACAAAAACAGGCAGTATGACTTTCAAATAATGCTGTATATGAAGCGTTGTCAAGATGAAAAATTAAGCTTACAGACTTGATCAATATTTCTAAGCTCGACCAAGGAAATCCTACTTTGCCACCAACACAAGACTGCAACATTTTACTTTTCTAATTTGTTTGAACATGTTTAGATTAATGACATATTGACTGATACTTTAAAGTAATAATGGTCCACGCCATTTTAATGTCAGGTTGCCAACACTACTGGGTACTTCTTCTCTTTATTTTCTGAAAATCTCCCCCTCCACTTGACTTAACTATAGAAATGCAATGTCATGGCCATTTATTTACATCTTTGTTTCAGTGTGCAATATAGCTGATCAGCATTTCAGACATATTCTAAGCAGAAGATGGACAGTGTTCTCTTACTACAAGGATGTCAGTGTTGGTAAGGATGTTCTCATAGCAATGAGGGTGCTTACACATTTTTATTGCAAGTCTGTGCTGTATGATACAAACACTTCAGCAAGAGTAGTCACTTCAGTATTGCTTGTTGTTATAGTCAGAGCAATCAGAAACAGTTGCAGGCCTTTGGCAGATAACAATTGTTATTGCTCCTCCCTGCAGTCCTAGGCCATGCACATTCAATTGTGTAGCTACCTATACCATGTTTACATCCCCTACAACAAGTGATTTTTCAGTTTATTCAGGAATGCTAATGATTTCATACTTCATTTACATCTTCACAGTGCTCACAGGGCTGAATCTACACTACAGAAAGGTAATGGAGTAGGTATGGAAGTGGAAAGAGGGGAGACTGATTGGATACAGATAAAGCATTGCTAGTTACTTTGAAGAGATTGCTCTACAAATCACTGCACTAATTCATAAATTATGTTTGTCCTCTACACACACACTGCTTGCATCTTCATATTTTGAATGTATTTCAATTTGCAATGGAAAAGAAATTGTGATGTATGCAATTTTAAATTTCATTGCAGCTATACTGCACATAGGCATTTCTTGCTGTACTCTCCATGTTAGTATGGTTACTTTGCAGTATTGTCTTATCATTTACTATTGTGACTGCCTCAACCATGTGGATGACTCACTGGATAGGATGAGTGACAGACACACACTGAATCAGGCAGTGTACGTGATGTTATGTCTTCTGGGGGGGCAGCATTCACATGTGTTTGGTACCACCCTTGGCTTACTGCACCCCCACCTTGTAACAATGATGATGATGATTGTCATTTGGGTTTGACTCCCTTGTATGTTGTAGTATAGCACTTAGATACTGGTGAAATATTCTTGAAGCTGAGGCCTGTGACACTCCTAGTATATCCTCTGTGGATCTCTGAAATGTATTAGTAGCTAATATCCTTAATCGTACACATACCTCAGTTTGCCTCGATTTCCCCTGTGGCTGAGGTGGCGGTGACAGAGGTTACAGATTTCCTGTAGTGTTTCCCTATCAATCTGGTATTGCTCTACTATTTCAATATCATGCAGTTCATAACATGTTAAACAGTGTCTGAACACCCTTCTTCTCCTTGGACAAGGTCTATCAGCAGCATAGATTTGAGCCTATTGCACATACATGTGCAAGAGAGCAGCAGTAGCCCCTAACATTACTTTTTTTTTCTAAGTGTAATGGTGGCTGTATTCCAGTAGGTTTTGGAGTTCATGGCAATGGGCTACAACATCTCTACATGGTTACTTTATAGCGTCCTGAATGGCTCTGCCATATTGAATTGGTTCCTTAGCATGTAATTTAGCTGATTATGCTTTCATTAGCATACTCTGCTGTTCTGCTGTTGACCTTTGTTTGGCGGTTCTAGATGATGTGAGAGCCATTTAATGAATACAAAATCCTGTGTTATCATGTCACATCCAGAGCAAAAATTAGATGTTCATGAATCCATGCATAGAGCATAATTGACTTATGCAGTGATATATGTGGGTTATGCTGTGTTGTACATGGTCTACTATCATTGTTCATCAGACATGCCCTCTTATCTATAAATGATTTTTTTAATTTAAGAACAGTGGTCATATTATTGTTTATAAAAGTCATTATTCAGTGATCACTAACACCAGTTCAGTGATGTCATAAGGCATCATATAAGAAATAATTGCACTTTTAAATGTTTTACACAAAATAATTCTGCTTAGGTGGTATACTTAAGTATGCACATACTGAATATCCTGAAATGGTACATTTAATAAAAAGTGTTATTTAAGTATTTCACATGAGTTAATACCGTGCACCTGAATAGGACATATATGGCATGCTTTTTATACTATGCAAGGTTTACTTACTTTTAAGTATTACATATTTGAAATGTATTATTGTGCTCTCTTAATGTACTGTACATCAGACTATATTGGTTTGTCATACATAATAAGTTGTGTCCTCAGAGATGTCACCCTTTGTGCAGTGCTGTGGGTGAAGTGGCAACAGTGCTAGCTTACATGGCAGGATACTAATGTAATCTTTTGCTTGTTTTCTAAGATAGATGTATCTAAATAGTGTGTAGTACTTGTTTTATGTTCTTAACAATTAGCTGTTGCATTGATAATGACTAGGCCATTAATGGTGCAAATCAGTGCAGTTTGAATGTTATGATACACGGGTATGTTTCCAGATATTTCCTTTAATAATAATCAATACCATTATTGAAATTAAAAGCATTTTAATACTAGATTACATCCTACAATCACAAATTCTGCCTTTTTATATAATACTTCATTGCCTTTCAAGTTAAACAGTGACCCTCTGTGTTAAAAGTCAAACTGATTTGAAGTACCTGAAATCCATCCATCCACAACTCCTTTTTCCTATGGGTTTGTGGTGTCTCTTCAATAATGACAATCATCTAGAGTCAAAGTTTACACTGCCTGGTGGCTAGCTCTGCTGTGGTTGTTTTTCCACACTACTCACTAGTATACACACTCACACCTATGGCTAATTTAGAGTGTCCAGTGTACCAACTGCATGTCTTTGAAATGTGGGAAGAAACTGGAGTACCAAGAGGAAACCCATGTGAACACAGGGAGGGCATGCAGACTCTGCACAGAAGACATCCCAGACAAGAATCAAACCAGGGAACATCTTCCTGGGAGGTAAAAATGCTAACTAAACTACTGCACCTCTGTGCCCCCCCCCTTGAATAAAAGTACCTGAAATGTCTAGCTTAAATCACAGTAGGTAAAAGTCAAATGTGTCATATGTCACAGCTCTTAAATATAGGGTAGGTGAGGGTGCATGTGATCTTGAGTAGGGCCTGTAATATGAGCTAGATGATGACTTACTACAATGTTTTGACCTACTTCTCTTTTAAAACACCTTTATTTAATTATCACTTGTGACATAGGCAAACTTGTAAAAGCAATCAAACCATATTCACAATTTCGCACCCCATATAATGTTATACATCCTGTAATCTAAGCAACATTACATAAATTGTTCAATTCCTACCTTCTGTTAAACCTTATTCCTTTTTTGCATGCATTTTTTCCGCAATTTACATTTTTTTAAGTAATTTACTCCTACCCTTTTCTTAAGATCCCTCTTCCTGTCTTTTATCTCTGTTACAATATTCAGTACTTCAGGTATAGTTGGTTTATAGGTTCATAGGTTAGTACTAAGCTAACTGCCCTTGCGAGCTATTTTAAGCCTAGCGAATTATCCCTTGTGAGACTCAAACCCTGCACCTTGTGTTTGTAAGGCAAACACCTTAACCATTAGGCTACCCTCCCAACTCCTAGATTTTGATTTCCATTTTCAAGTAATTGCTTTTTAGTCAGCCACTAGAATTAAACTTAGCAAGGCTTTACAATATCTAGGCAATTCAGATCCTGTATCCTAGCTCAATAAAATAGTTTCCTTAGTTACACTCATTCGCTCGCCCAGTATTCCCAACAGAGTATTTTGTAGAGAATTGTCAAAGTCTGCCAGTCACGCAATGTTGTGACCTACTGGATGCAGATGATCCTACAGACACTGATCTAGGATTAGGGCTGGTTCCTCAAATGATAGGTTCTGCTACGTGTAAATGAATGGTGATATGGCCTGCATGAGATCTGTTGTGTTTATTCCTCCTTATTATTTCCACTACCATCTTGACAAGCAGTTGTCATGCCAAGTGATATGCCTCATGTGTCCAGAGAGTACCGATTCTGTGCCCCTTCCCAAACTGACTCCTAATGGAGTTTGATAAGTCCTCACTAGTGTATGAATAGAGGTGGCCATAGACACTTGGTGTGCCATCATACTACACATCAGTGTGATCATGGCATTATCTCTGCTCTCTGCCATTTCCATATAGTGCTGGAAATCCTAGCACACACCCAGGAGAACTTTGACCCTCCCTAGCTGACTCTCTGTGGCAATGCACTGAGCCTTAACAATATTATGCCTCATTTGCTGTTCTGCAGCCAATGTTTTGCATATTTCCTGTGTAATTGCATTTCCTTTTGCAAAAGTGTTACTATGGACACTGTTACCTCTGTCTACCATCATCCAGAAGGTGCTCCTGTGGATTTTGAGACACTGGTGTAGAGGTGCATGGGTGTAGAGTAACATCACATGTACTTCACTGTGTGATCCAGTGTCTCTGCCTACAAAGTTACTAATGTGTTGTGGGGTGTGTGATCCTGTCATTCAGCCTGGCAATTGTGTGCCACTTTGCTCAGTTTGTCTCATAAATATGACTATGTTATCATCAGCAGCAGCAGACATTCTGCTGCTAGCCTCTAAATCTGCTGGTATAGTGGAGCTTCTTATTTCTGCTGTTGAGCTTGTAAAGAGTTGATTGAATACATTTATAATCAGATAGTGTTCACTACTGTATGCTGTGTAAGGAAGTGTGGAGGACACTTACCATGCACACTCTGTTCATTGTCATTATGTGCAGAAGTGGTGGTATCCCCTGTTAATAGCAATTGTCATCTGTTAAATGTAATCATTCCATTTCAGCATTCACTTTTTTATATAACTATGTTACTGGCATTAAATAAACCTTATTTAGCTGATATCTGTTGATACTGCAGATGTGGATAATAGCTAGTGTCAGCACCACCTCTGATTATGCCAGTGACATCATTATCTGTGTCACAGTCACCCCATGATTAGAGAGGATTTATTTTTCATCAGGTGTTAAAGGATAATTGTAGGAGGTCTCCCCAGTAATGCTTTGAGCAATTGAATTCTGGCTTGCCTTTGCTTGGAGGTCCTACCATATAATTTCCCTTTTAATGTGTGGTTCCTTTCAACAACAGCATTTATATCCATGATCACTTAGTTCCAAGCATTTACCTCTCAACTCGTTTGTGCTCCCTTTTTCCAAAAAAGAATTTGGCATATATTATGCAGTTCTTCTCATGGAAAAAGTTATCCTTTTGGTGTCTGGGTCCATGTTGTTCCATTATTAATATACTAAAACAGTATGCTGAAGTCATGCACTGAAAGCTTTGGTGCAATTATCATCCCAAAAGTACAGCAATGAATGTATGCCTGCTTTTATTACAAATAAATCAAAACACTGAGTACAAACCCAAGTTTGGTGACATAATAACCATTTCCAAGTCCCAGTCAAGAAAGTTCTATTGCAGTAATCTGCAGCACCTTCAACGCATTAATAACAACATTTCAAGCACTTTTCTAACAGTGTTGCAACCTTCCCTTAACCCTTCCCTGTATTCATAATGCAGTTTTTCATTCAGGAGTGACACTTAAAAATTCTCAAGTAAAGCTGCATGTATCTTGCCACAACAGTACAGTTCTGAAAATGCAGTACATGACACTAAACTCACCAGATTATGTACTTAAACCCTATGTAGCATAATCATTAAATGCCTCCAAAATTAATTTCCAAAATATTTTTACATTGCCATGACTACTTCAATATACTTTTTCAGTTTCAGTTCTGCTGTCATGAATTTCCATTCATAAATTTCACTCATGTAATCAGAATCGACATGACTCATCCACATCTGACTGCCAGATCAACAAAAAAACACAATTCTCTAAGTCAACACTGTAACATAATATTAATATAAAATGCTTGCTAATAATTTCTACCTTTTTACTATTTATTCCTTACTTGAAAAAGTTCACTGTTTTCTAAACCCTTGTCATATATCTCATATTTACGCTTGTTGCATGCAAATTAGGCTATTTAAACTTATCTGTATTAATCACAGTAACCCATGAGTGTGTAAGGTAACAAATCCACATAACCATGCATTGGGTACTCATGAACATGCTGCAGGAAGTGGTGGAGTCCCCACCAGTTCCCAGTAGTCCACAGGAAAGAGCTGACAATTCTAGTCATTTTCTAATGTCCCTATGAGTATAAAAAACAAAATGCAGTCAGATACATGAAACATAATCCATATCAATCCTGCATAGTCTGACACCTAATCACCTCATATCACTCAATAACTTAGTATAAGTTCATAATGACACACACAAGAAGATTCATTTATACAGAAAAGTTAAAACAAAAAGGGATTTTACTAATACAATAGTGCAAAAGGAATGCTTACAGAAATGACTAATGCATGACATTCCTGGTTATTGTTCAAATAAAGATAAACAACAGAAAAGCACAGAAGCAATAAACTGATAGAACCAACATTAAATATAATAATTAAATAATTAAATTTGTTTTCAACATGGAAATGAAATGTAAATGTATTCTTTATAAAAAGGAAAGAAAAAAAGTCTATGTAACAAAGCATTTTGGTAAAACCAAACTTGCCAATAATAGCAGTGCCATGTCTAGCCACCCTACTTCTTAAATGGGTTTGGTTAAGGTGATGTCCCACCTCAGATGGAGTGGCTCCAAATCTGTAAACCACGGCCCTGAACTTGCATTCTTGATTCTGTGGAAAACAACAAGTACAATAACTACAAAAAGCAACAAAGGTACTGGAGAACTTGAACAAAAGGCTTTAATAACGTGAAGCGCTTTTCGTCCAGTGCAATAACTGGACTTCATCAGACAAATTACAGAAACAATACATGTCCTTTTATACTTAGTTAAAACCATGTGGTTAACAAATCAAATGAGTCAATCAATCAATTAAACATTGTCAACCGGCCATTATTGTATACTACGTAGCAAAAAGCAGCCTTAAAGATATAAATACCTAAAAATGTATATATATATATATATATATATATATATATATATATATATATATATATATATACATAAATCAGTGTTGAGTCTGTAAATGACAGACATATATGGAAATTTCATACTGTAAAATTAATATATATAGAAAAATCTAAAAATGTACAAACTTTAATAATCAATTAAGCCTAAAATTCTAAATACTTTCATGAGAAATGTTTATATAAACAATACAAAAAAAAATTGTACATATTTAATCATTTGTAATATTAAAGCATATTTTCTCACTATTTAATAGTTGTTAAAAATCGCTTAAAAACCTGAATTAATTCCTACTTACATTTAATAGAGATTACTACTTTTAAATGCAAATACTGTATCAAGTTAGTAGATCAAGGGCAAATGGTGAAAAACCAAAAGGGTTTCACATATACAACCCAAGAAATAACCTGGTAAAATAGTCATCATCTGTTTAAGCTTCTTAATTTCAAAAGACAAGAAATCGAGCAAATGTCACTCAAACCTGGGTAGTGGTATAAATTTAATCTAAATTGCCACAAGAGTTCTAATTTTTCTAACAGCCAATTATTTAGACTACCCCTTAATTGAGATAGAACTTGGTCTATTATCCCAAAATTAAAACTGTGTGAAGGGTAGTTAGTAGTATGTCTAGCTAAGGCGTTTTCTATTTTGTTTTTCTTCATTGCATATAAATGTTCATAAACACGTTCTTTGAATTTTCTCTCAGTCTTCACTACGTAGTCAACTGAGCAAAAAGAACACTGAGCCAAATACACCACCATTTTAGTATTACAGTTAAACCTTTTCTTTATACAGTATGTGGTTCCGTCTAAAGAAAATTTCTGACCAGTAGCTATGAATCTGCACATATTGCAAGACTCACATTTATACATACCCGGGTTACTGACTACCATTGCGATCGGTTTCTCTAATAATTGTTTTAAATTATTTCCTTTTCTAAAAAATATTTTTGGAGAGGACCCTACTTTTTCCATAATAGACGTGTCATTAGTTAAAAAACTCCAATTTTTCATAACAGTCTTTCTAATCTCTACTGAGTCAAGGCTGTAAGTCACAATAAAACTGATGTTATATTTACTAACATTAGCTGAAGCTACTTCCAAGGTAGTTACTAAACCAACCGTCTTAACATTACACATATCTTCTTCAAATGGTTCTGTTATAGTTAAAGAATTATCTGGTAAACATAAAATTGGTTTGTAAATTCCTACTAAGCGTTTCTTTGTAACTTCACTTAATAAGTCCTGTACTAGTAGCTCAGGGTAACCTCTCTGAGTTTTAATTTTAGGATAATAGACCAAGTTGTATCTCAATTAAGGGATGGTCCAAATAATTGGCTGTTAGAAAAATTAGAACTCTTGTGACAATTTAGATTAAATTCATACCACTACCCAGGTTTGAATGACATTTGTTCGATTTCTTGTCTTTAGAAATTAAGAAGCTTAAACAGATGATGACTATTTTACCGGGTTATTTCTTGGGTTGTATATGTGAATCTCCTTTGGTTTTTCATCATTTGCCCTTGATCTAGTAACTTGATACAGTATTTGCATTTAGAAGTAGTAATCTGTATTAAACATAAGTATAAATTAATTCAGGTTTTTAAGCGATTTTTAACAACTATTAAATAGTGAGAAAATATGCTTTAATATTACAAATTATTAAATATGTACAATTTAGTTTTTGTATTGTTTGTATAAACATTTCTCATGAAAGTATTTAGAATTTTAGGCTTAATTGATTATTAAAGTTTGTACATTTTTAGATTTTTCTATATATATTAATTTTACAGTACAAAATTTCCATATATGTTTGTCGTTTACAGACTCAACACTGTTTTATATATATATATATATATATATATATATATATATATATATATATATATATATATATATATATATATATATATATATATATATATATATATATATGTCTGTTTTTAGGTATTTATATCTTTAAGTCTGCTTTTTGCTACGTAGTATACAATAATGGCCAGTTGACAATGTTTAATTGATTGACTGACTTGTGTGATTTTTTAACCACATGGTTTTAACTAAGTATAAAAGGACACGTATTGTTTCTGTAATTTGTCTGATGAAGTCCAGTCATTGCACTGGAAGAAAAGCGCTTCACGTTATTAAAGCCTTTCGTTCAAGTTCTACAGTACCTTTGCTGCTTTTTGTAGTTATTGTACCTGTTGTTTTTCACCAGTTTGTGCTTCCATGGCATCTAGAGTTAACCATTGTTCAGAAGGAGAATCTCTACAATCCACACCAGATGAAAGTGGCAACTTGACTATTTTAATTAATTTAATGACAAAATGTGTAGGCGATTTAGCAGCCCGAGTTTAGTCCCTTTCACAAGCTCCACTTGTTTCTACACAGATTTTAGGTACAACTTCTAACCAACAACCATCTTCCAATGAGGAGAATAACAACTTGACTTCTAATTTTCAAGCAAACAATGCACCCCAGAACTTTACCTGTACAAGGCGAATTAGCAGTGATTCTAGACCTGAACAGATGGTAACTCGGAGACAATCTGGGGGGGGGGCATTGTTCATTCAACACCTGAACAATTTCAAAATACTTCCACAGGGCTCATTGGTGTTCTGGACATTCAGGACTGGTAAAAAAACTTTCCTGTTCTTGGCTCGGATGGTGTACAGCACAGTTCCATGGCATCGGCAAGTGGAGGTGAGAATTTATTAGTGTCACAACTAAAATCGCTTGACCATAAATTGTTAAAACATAAAATACTTCAGTTAGAAATAGCTTACTTCAGAGAATGTAGTAAGCTTAATATTGTTCCAAAAGGTTTAAGATCTTGGCAGTACCCTACGGGGTTGCAAACAGGTTCCCCTTTTCATATGGAATTTTTAGAACTTTTTAACAAACAAGGTATGGAACTGATGAGCATGATATGTAAACATTACCAAATAGAGGTTAACAGTCTCTCAGGGGAAGTAGAACAATTGAGTAACGACATTAGAAGGCATGT